>NC_069502.1:924074692-924334692 GCF_027579735.1 Bombina bombina
TTCTTATCTGAACATCGTATGATTTCCTTGATGTTGATATATTGGTTGTTATTATTAGATTTCAGAGTTTTAATTTTGCTGCTATGTTTGCATGATTTACATAATATACATGGGAAGAAGCCTTCAACTTTTTCTTTATTAAGATCGAATGTATTGGGGTTGTGAATTTCCTTATTTTTGAATTCACTTGGTGATAGTATGTTTTTTAGGTTTTTTGCTTTTTTAAAAATGATGTCGGGATTATTTTTCAATCTATGTCCCAAAATTTGGTCATGTTTTATATAATGCCAGTGTTTGTTTAAAATCTTTTTGATTTCATGATGTTGTGAGTTATATTGCGTTATAAAAGGAATAAATAAGGGATCGTTTTTGTTTTGGTTAGGTGCTGATTTTTGTTTTGGTGCGAGTATCAAGTTTCTATCCATTTCTTTTACCTCCATTTGTGTTTTCTCCAAAGTGTGAATGTTATATCTTTTTTCAATGAATCTCTGTTTTAGGGTTTCTGATTGGGTGGAGTATTGATTAATATCTGAACAATTTTTCCTGATTCTGGTGAATTGATTTTTGGGGATATTTGTTTTCCATTTATTTAGGTGGCAGCTTTTATTGTGTATGTAATTATTGGCGTCTGTTTTTTTAAAAAAGGTTTTGGTTGTAATCATCATATTTTTAATTTCTATTTCTAAGTCCAAATAGTGAATCGAGTTTGTGCTAAATTCATGAGTGAAATTGAGGCCTAGTGTGTTGTTATTTAAGTCTTCTAGAAATAATTCTAGAAGTTCAGGTTCGCCTTTCCAAATTATAAATAGGTCATCTATATAGCGGTAATATAGCACAAGGTTCGCCCCCCATGGGCTAGAATTCATGTAATTATGTTCAAAATAACCCATGAATAGATTAGCATAACTGGGGGCGAACCTTGTGCCCATAGCAGTCCCCTTGTGTTGTAGAAAAATCTCGTCATTAAATAAAAAAGAGTTGTTATATAATATAAAATGGATACAATCAATTAGGAATTTATTTTGTTCTTTATTTAAATTTGGATCCTTGTCTAAGAAGAATTTTATAGCTTTAAGCCCTTTTTGGTGGTCTATGTTTGTGTATAGGGAATTTACATCGCATGTTACTAAAAGGAAGTTTTCTTCCCAAGATATATCTTTTAGGATGTTGAGTAATTGAGTCGAGTCTTTTAGATAGGATGGTAACTGGGAAACGTATGACTGTAAGAAGAAATCGAGATATTGCGAAAGATTTGATGTGAGGGATCCTATGCCTGAAATGATAGGTCGTCCAGGGGGTTTGGTTAAGTTTTTATGGATTTTAGGAAGTATGTAAAAAGTAGGTGAAATGGGGTTTACAGTGTTTAGAAAATCAAATTCATTTTTTGTAAGTACTCCTGAGTTGAATGCTTTTATGAGAAGATCTTGTAGTTTTTTTATTTGGTTTTTTAAGGGATTAGATCTTAGTTTTTTATATGTTGTCTGGTCATTTAGGAGTCTGTACGATTCCTCTAAATAAAAAGATGTGTCCATAAGGACTATTCCTCCGCCCTTGTCTGCTTGCTTGATGGTGATTTCATTATTATTTTTTAGATCTTTTATAATTTTTAGTTCCTTTTGTGTCATATTCCACTCTATGAATTCGTTTTGATCTAGTTTGTCTATATCTTGTTTGACCATTTTCTCAAAGAGTTTAATGTCTTCGCATTTTCATTTGTGGGATAGAACGTTGAGGGGGCTTTTAGATTAGTGTGTTTAAATTTTTGTTCATTTTCTTTGAGGGTTTTGTTCTCAAGAGGGTTCTTTATGAAATATCTTTTTAAGGTGAGTTTACGTATGTATTGGTTTATGTTTATGAGGGTTTCAAATTTATTTAATTTGCATGATGGGGCAAATGATAGGCCTTTACTTAGAACTGATTTTTGAAGAGGATTCAATTGATATTTACTTATGTTGAATATTCCTGTATGTTTTATTTCTGTCTTTTCGGGATTTTGTCTAGATTTTCTTCCGTTTCTCCTACCTCTAATCCTCGTTTGTTTCTTACGATTCTTTTTGGGAGGATGCGGTGTGTGTTGGTTTTTGATGTTCCTTCCCCTAAAGGGGCCTGTTCTAAAAAAACTTTCTGTTGTTCTGCATTATGAGGTGCGGGGGACCTTATGTCTTGTTCTAATGGTTGATATCTATTTCTTGTTTGGATTCTCCAATCTGAGTTGGAGTCAAAGTGGTTTCTTTTGTAGTTAGTGTAATAAGAGTTTTTATGCTTATTATTGTATGTGTAGTGATCAGATTGGTCATATTTGTGTCTATAAGGATATTGGTTATCTGGTTTGTAATTCCATTCTCTGTTTTCCCATCTATGTTCATAGTTATTTCTTTGATTATAGTTATTTCTGTTGTGGTTTGGATTGTGTTGGTATTCTCTATATGAGTAATTTCTCCTAGGGGTATAGCCCCAATCTGTGTTTGAATCGTTGTTCGGCAGATCATAATTGTTGTGTGAATATTGGTTTGAAAAATAATTTTTGGGTGTTCTTGTGTCATATCTATTTTGATTTGTAAATTTTTCTTCTGTTTGTGTTTTTGTGTGGTATTGGTCATCGGGGTAGTTAGTGTATTGTCTTCTATGATAGTTTTGTTGTTTAGTAGATCCTTCTATATTTCGTGTGTCAGATGGAATTTGATTCCTAAATGTCGTGTGATTCGATTGTGGAGGTTTATTTGTATGGTTAGATTTCCCAAATAAATATGATTTGTCTAAAGTTTTTGGGATTGGAGAGGCGACTATTTCAACTGTATTCTCGTATGTGGAGTCTATTTCTATTGGAATATCAGTGTCTAGAGTTTCAGAGTAGTCTTCCAGATCTCTGTTATATTTAGATGATTTTGTTGCTAGAATATTTTCTTTAAAACTTGAAATGGTGTTAAAAATTTCTTTTTGATTATTTAGAAACTCAGTATTGTTTTCATAAATTTTTAAAATGTTTTTTTGTTGGTCTATTTCTTTTTTAGTCTCACTTAATGTGATGTTTCTAGACTTGATAATTATTTTCATTAATGTTATAGATGCGTTTTCAAGGGTATCAAACCATTCATTAGATAGTTCATCGTTTAGGTTGAATGTACAGTTTTTCTTTAATCTAAGTCCTCTTGGGACCATGTTATTCTCAATATATTTTTCTGTGTATTTGATTTCTATGGTATTTTTTAGTTCTTTAATCAGAAGTTTTTCCAAGTTATCACATAATTCTGTCAGATTTTTGGGAGTGTTTGTGTGAGAATTGATATCTTGGTTTTGGTGTTCTATAGAAATACCTTGTAATATTTCCTCTCTTTGTGCAAATATATCCATATTGGTAGTAATGTGGAAAAACAGGGATTTTAAGTAAAAAATAAAAAATAAAAAATGTGGACAAAATATTTGTGTGATAATGTGTCTGGGTCCGATTATCTTTTTGGAGTTAAACTTTATCTTTAAGTTTAAGTTAAAGATTTATAGATAATAATATATTCTTTTAGAAAAAAGCGGTGTGTCTCAAACTCAAATAGAAGGAAGTAAGTGATTAGTGAAAAAACAAGTTTAGAGTGAGTGCACCTGGTGAGTGTTAATGTTGGGAAAATTGGTTAATATAACCACGCTCTAAACCCTACAAGTGTGACAATTGTTCCTTCAAACAACTGTCTAAGAATGAAGCGCAATAACCAAGGTGAGGGGAGCTAGAGGTATAATTAGTGGTGATTGTATGTTACTGTGTAACCTAAATAAAAGTTTATGCTTAAGCGTTATGGTTGAAAAAATAATATATTTATTTTAAAACACTTTAAAACATGTGCATAGTAAAAGTATAGAGCTCTATTACTTTAAGACATATAAAACAAAATATACAAATTGTAATAACAATAATTGAAGCTTGAAAATAGTTGCTAAAATATTGTACACTTATTTGCTTGCTTAAATATTGTACACTTTTTGCTTGCTTCTGTGTTATATACGGTCCCTTTTAAGGATTTAAGGATTTTTATTAGAGGTTACATTAAAAGCAGCAACGTTTCGTGGTAAACCCACTTAGTCATGCTAATTGTATCACATTGTTTCAAACAACTTATACCTTTCTTTGGCGCCAACTGGCTTCATTTTGGGAAGTTTCACACCCCCTAGTGGTTACTAAATACAATGTTTATACAAAATGTTAAAAACAAATGTATCTGACTAAACAGTTTACATATGGCAATAATAAATATATATGACTTTCCCATTATTGTACATGCATATATTGTCTCAATATTTAACTTTGTTAAACTATCTTTCTAAGTTACAATATCTTATTGCAATAAAATCTCAATAATGTTAAACACATAGGTAAAGTGCCCTAGTTATTTAAGACATATCATGTTAAACTTTTTTGCATACAGTTATATTTTAAATGATCATAAGGGTGATGGATTTGAGACTTATACTTTGAGTGAAACAATTTAAGAGAAACAATTTAAGAGAAACAATTAAGGTCAAAGTCCCTATTCAACCCTTTGGGAATAAGAGTATCCAATTGATATATCCATCTCATTTCTTGTTGTTGGAGGATTTTTTCTCTCTTAGTCCCATTGCGTTGAATAGGGATGTGTTGTATGATTTGCCAGCGTAGCTGGCTTATGCTATGGCCCTTCTCTAAAAAATGTTTGGATAGAGGTGCTTCCAAATTTTTTCTCCTTATATTTGACCTATGTTGGCTCAGTCTGTCTTTCACTTTCTGTGTGGTTAATACATGTATTAGGTACTTTGCAATGTGGGAGTTGGCGGATTAGGTTTTAATAGTTAAATAGGTAGGTTGCATTGTGGGGGGATGGCGGTTTAGAGGTTAATACATTTTATTAGTAGTTGTGATGTGGGGGGATGGTGGATATAGGGGTTTTGATGTGTTGGGTTCATTTTTGGGAGGCGGGTTAGACTTTTACGAGCGATTAAACATTTTTTTGTTTTTAACTTAGACACCGGCAGATCCTATACTACTGTAAGTCACTGGCGACTCTAGCAATTTCCGCTATTTCTATTTCAGCACATTTCTGTACCTCACCGGTTTATCAGACTTACGGCAGTATATGACCTGCTTGCATGTATATGTGATTCACCCGATGTGCGAGATGAACTTACGGGTGGCATGGGTTTCAGCAGTTGCGCTGAAAACCTACGTCGTATATGTAATCTCGCCCAAGGTGTTCACTTTTCGTTTAATAATGGTGATTGTGTTACTGATAGGGTGAGAGATTTGTACTGTGGGATCTTAGCTAAACGCTCTACCATAACAAAATGCAAACAGGTACTGAATATAAGTTCTGCAAAATAAACATAATAAGTGATTACGGCCAACTCTGGACTGCAAATCGGTGTATTCAAAAAATAGATTTTTGCAATAAATTGTTATTAGTAGAATGCTTCTAGTAAAAGGGACATACACCCACAGTTGACAGTTTACACAGTGATTATATTTGTAGTGGGAGCATGCAGTATACACAATGTTGCTTTATGAGTTGTGCACAATAAAAGCTATTGCTAAAAAAAAAAATCCTAGGACTTTTTTTTCTCATACATTATCATAGCCAAAATACTTTTGATCAAAACAGAGGTCCAGTGATGTATATTATACTTTTGACTAAAATGTCCCTTTATACTGTATATTTTAACGAGATGCTTTGTGGCCCTGGTAATTTGAGGTTGGACAACTAAAATTGACATAAATGCAGAGTTCAGGTAAAATCAACATTCTAAATAAAAACATGGCAATTTGAAATATTTTTAATAATTTGTATATATTAACATCTGCAGTTATCACTGCAGGAGATTTTATATTGTCAAAAAGTAATTTTTATTTAACATATAGAAAACAGAAATATATATGCAGAATATGCTGAAGCACCATTGAGGTTAGTTGTTAGATAATTAAAGACAATTAAACTTCCCTATTTTTGTCAGACTAGCAGTTGTAGATTGCCATCTCATATTGGCTACAGAATCCGTAATGAATTCAGTATGACTGCACCCATTGTCTCAAAATGATTTGTCTACTGGAAGGATAGAATATATTATCTATTTCTCTTTCAAGAAACATGCAAATAACTACTTACGCCCAATGCAACACTAAGGGGCAGATTTATCATTGTCCAAAGAGACAAGGGTCCATCCAGGGTCACAACCAGTATTTATCATTGCACGCGCAGCACTGCCCTCTTACTATTAAAGGGAAAGGAAAGTCAAATTTAAACATGCATGATTCAGACATATCGCATAATTTTAATATACTTTTAAATTAACCTTCAATTTTGAAATGTGATTCGTTCTCTTGGTATCCCTTGTTGAAAAAGAATACACACATATCCTACACTAGTGGTGTCTGCACACATTTTTCTCTTGTGATTGGCTGACTAGATAAGTTCATCTAGCATCCAGTAGTGCAATGCTGTTTATATCAGCAAAGGATAACAAGATAATGAAGCAAATTTGATAATAGAAGTAAATTGAAAAGTTGTTTAAAATTGTATGTTCTATTGAAATCATGAAAGAAAATTTTGGGGTTCCCTGTCTCTTTAAGAAACCAATTGTGCAAGTGCCGAGATTGTCAATAACTCTGGCAAACTCAGTCAGAACTAATTCTAATCTGCCACCTCTGAGGTGACAGAAAGGATTTAGGAAACAGCGGCTTAAACTGCTACTTCATAAATATCAGTTGCAAGCCTACAAACGATCGGGCCTTTAAGAAGTATGTCACTTAATAACTGAGTTAAAGGGACAGTCTAGACCCAATACTTATTCTGTATTACTTATTGTTACATACCAGACAAGCATCTTGCTATGGGTTCCACATATATAAGTTTGTAAGAAGTACATGAAACTTTTAAATAATCAAAAATGGCCGCCAAGTTCTGCCCATAGCTTTCTTCTTGTCCAGTTGGATATTTTCTTGTATGACAGCTTAGCAGTGCACGTTTAATATTTTTTAGTTGGCTATTTCAAATCAGCATGGGAAAGTAGGAAAACGGTTTTAAGAGTCAATTGTGATTGGAGAAACTTAACATACCAAAATATACATGCAATAGGCGTGCAGAGCTTGGCGGACATTTTTGTTTCCCAACAAACAATGAATATTTAAATGTTTCATGTACTTCTTACAAGCTTATAGATCTGGGACAAGTTGCAGGATGCTTCTCTGGTTAATAACAATAAGTAATCAAAATGATGTATTAGGTTTAGACTGTCCCTTTAAGGCTTAGGTGGGGAACAGATATGTGACATTGTTATAAAAACAGCAATTATACTGATGTCTCCTTCACTTTTTTCTACTCCATTGTAAACGGTTCCAGCTACTACTACATAGCTGTATGGTGGCACAATTCATTTGTTACAGAATATGCTCCTGATTTCTGACATACTCTGAGTTTGCCAGTCAATACACAGCAAATAAAACATTGAATTACAGAGGAAATTATTATATTGCTGTGTATTGAGTGACAATCTTGTTACATGCGGTATATCAGTAGCACACTCTGTAACAAATCTATTGCACCACTGATGCTGCTTGTAAAAGGCCATAGACTGTTTAAAACGGAACAGGAATAAAAGTCAAGACGCAAATGGACATATTTAAGGAAAGATTATTAAAAACATTCATCATTTTAAAAAATATGTAACAACTTTCCAATTTACCACTATTATATAATTTGTGTTGTTTTCTTGGCCTTATTTGTTGAAAAGAATACCTAGGTAAGCACAGGGGTAGCAATTCACATAGATGCCTCTTATCATTGGTTCACCTGATGTGCTCAGCTAGCTCCCAGTAGCGCACTATTGTTCCTTCAGTAAAGGATACCAAGAGAATGAAGCAAATTTGATAACAGAAGTAAATTAGAAAGTTGTTTTAAATTGTATGCTCTATCTGAATCATGAAAGAAACATTTTGGGTTTCCATGTCCCTTTAAAGCAGGGATGGGGAACCTTGGCCCTCCAGATGTTTCAGAACTACATTTCCCATGATGTTCAACTGGACTTCAGACTGCCTTAGCATCATGGGTAATGTAGTTCTGAAACATGTTCCCCATCCCTGCTTTAAAGGATAAAAGAAGCATTCTTGCTTTAAACTTTTACTGCCCCTTTAAACATGTCATTAATTTGACCTCATATTGGCAATAAAAACTATTATTTGTATAAACTGCATCACAACTCATAATAATTGCAGTGGAAAACAAAATCAGATGTTCTTTGATGTTTGTTTTTTATATTCTAATATATATTGCCTGGGAGAGACTATGAGGCTTTCTTTCCTAGTTATTTTACTCAATAATTAAGAATGCCTTAACAATGTTTAAGTTTTGTAGATGTGTCTGTTTCTATTGCATTTATAAAGTTGTTCCAGCTATTATGTACACCCACTTTCCAAATTTTAACCACATAAGGGAAGATAAAAAAAAAGGATCACGTACAAACTTCTTAATATCAAAGGCATATAATTGCCAATTAAATTTCATTACTGGTTTTCATATTTATTCTTTAATTAATGTGAATAAAAATACATAAAAGAGGCCAATTAGCTTTGTCAATGGTTGTGCATGCTGTATAATATATTAATATAAGAAGTGTTTCTTAGATGATGCTAAGCTAATCCTTTTAATTCTGAACACTTCTTTTATGTTTACTAATAATAAAAAAGCAATATTACTCAGGGAAGCTTTGGGTTTAGACTATAATAATCCTGCTTGACTGATGCCTTCTCCACTTACAGTATATTCTGATCAATTAGAGAGCTATGAAAATTGTTTTACAACGCTTTTTTGTGGAATTTTCAGATTTTAAGCTTTTAAACTCTTTTTTTTCTTTTATTAAATGAACATCATTTTATATGACATTATTCAGCTGTTTGCTCTGTTTTATTATATTAAAGTTTTTGTAAACGTTTTTCATTTTTATTTGGATGATCTTTTCATATTTATTCAGTAGTAGTTGGGAAAAAAGCACAGATATTTGCACAATTTTCCTTTTTCTTTGGATGACATACTTAAGTATGCTGAGTTAGTAAGCCTAGATTACAAGAAGAGCACAATAATGTTAGCACTTTTGTGCCTTAAAGGGACAGTCTAGTCAAAAATAAAGTTTCAAGATTCAGATAGTGCATGTCATTTTAAACAACTTTCCAATGTACTTTTATCATCAATTTTGATTTGTTCTCTTGGTATTCTTAGTTGAAAGCTAAACCTAGGAGGCTCATATGCTAATTTCTAACCCCTTGAAGGCTCTTATCTCAGTGGATTTTGAAATTTTTCTCAACTAGACAGCTCTAGATTATGTGTGCCATATAGATCTCACGCCCGTCGAGTTATACCTAGGAGTCAGCACTGATTGGCTAAAATGCAAGTTTGTCAAAATAACTGAAATAAGGGGTTTCTGCAGAGGCTTAGAAACAAGGTAATCACAGAGGTAAAAGGTATATTAATATATGGGTTATGCAAAACTAGGGGATGGGTAATAAAGGGATTATATATTTTTTTAAACAATTCAAATTCTGGAGTAGACTGTCTCTTTAAGTATAGGCTATAGAAGAACTGTGTAAACATAGCCAGCAGAAGAAATTGCACTCCCGGTGGGGTGTAGAAGAGATAAGCAATAAAATGTTAATTTTACAGTTCTATCTATGGGCCTGATGATCAAATGTGAAGCAAAAATGAAAAAACTACATTTAGCCTTGCACATACAGTTTTAGTGCAATGATCTAAGAAAATGGGATGTCCCTGCGAGTTTTGAGCGGTTTCCTATAGAAATAATGAAAGCTATCTGCTATGTAAGTCGCAATGAAGGGTGAAGTACAAAGGAAGGACTCAGAGGCCCATAGTTATCAAGGTCTGTCGGACCTGATCCGACAGTGCGGATCAGGTCCGACAGACCTCGCTGAATACGGCGAGCAATACGCTCGCCGTATTCAGCATTGCACCAGCAGCTCACAAGAGCTGCTGGTGCAACGCCGCCCCCTGCAGACTCGCGGCCAATCGGCCGCCAGCAGGGAGTGTCAATCAACCTGATCGTACTCGATCGGGTTGATTTCCGGCGATGTCTGTCCGCCTGCTCAGAGCAGGCAGACAGGTTATGGAGCAGCGATCTTTGTGACCGCTGCTTCATAACTGCTGTTTCTGGCGAGCCTGCAGGCTCGCCAGAAACACGGGGCATCAAGCTCCATTCGGAGCTTGATAAATATGCCCCAGAGTATGTTTAAAGGGATAAAAAGGTCAACAATTAAATGTGCACAGGTGCATTTTAACTTCAAATACAAGTATTTGTTCAATATAATGTCATCAGCAAAAATGCTTCTAGTAGACGTTACTAGTGTTCTTATGCAGCATACGCACGTATCATATGAGGGCCCTTTCACCAGTGTTGAAACACTACAACTTGTCAGAGAGCTGGCAGGGTGTGTATTGTGTCATAAAAGACACTGCTGACTCTCTGAGAAGGAGTGGTGTTTCAACACTGATGCACAGGCCTCCGTACCATATTTGCATATGCCACTGATAAACAGTATTAACTTTTACTAGGACCATTTTTGCTAATGAAAGTATATTGTAAAAATGCTTATATAGAAACATAGATATTGACAGCAGAGAGGAGCCAAGTCTGCCTGATATTTCCTAAAAGTATAAACGTATCTAGTTCGTAGGATAACCTAATGCTTGTCCCAGGCATTCTTAAAGTCCCCCAAATATATTTTAAATTGAAATGCATCCGTGCATATTTTTTACCTTTCTATACCTTTTTTAAACTTTAAAATTACGCCTGAAACAAATCAGTGTTTTCAGTGCACTGTACCTTAAATTCGATGTTACTTTCGTATGCATAGGTTTTCCTTTCAGAGTAATTAGTGGTTTTAGTATTCTGATAAAAGCTCATCACCTTTTAAGATGTGTGAAAAAACAGTGAGATCTAAAGGAGGCGAAAAATGTTTAGAAAATTACACCTGGATTTGGAGACAATCTCATACACACCCATGGAAAGCCCATTTTACAATAAAATATATATATAATTTGTATTTTGTACTTATAAGTGCACATTTTTATGGGATTTTGTTTTTGCACAACCAGTGTACTTAAATTATGATTTATGTTGTGCATATTTAATTTGATTTACATACAAATTTCAAATTTTTGTTACAATTTTTCATGCACCTTTATAATACCGTTTTTCCCTGTGTATTTTGTGTAAATGGTTAAATTTTTCATTTTGTATGAATTTTAAAGTTTCAATTTTCATTGTGCACTTTCGTAATGAATGCATATCCTTCCCATACGAATATGCAGTATACGCAAGACAACCTGTTTTCAGGGTAAAAAGTGGCTTAAAGGGACAGTCAAGTCCAAAAAAACTTTCATGATTCAGATAGGGCATGTAATTTTAAACAACTTTTCATTTGACTTTTATCACCAATTTTGCTTTGTTCTCTTGGTATTTTTAGTTGAAAGTTAAACCTAGGAGGGTCATATGCTAATTTCTTAGACCTTGAAGGGCGCCTCTAATCTGAAAGCATTTTGGCAGTTTTTCACCATTAGAGGCTGATAGTTCATGTGTTTCACATAGATAACATTGAGCTCACGCACGAGAATTTACAGAGGAGTGAGCACTGATTGGCTAAAATGCAAGTCTGACAAAAGAACTGAAATAAGGGGGCAGTCTGCAGATGCTTAGATACAATGTAATCACAGAGGTAAAAAGTGTATTAATATAAATGTGTTCGTTATGCAAAACTGGGGAATGGGTAATAAAGGGATTATCTTTCTGTTTAAACAACAAAAATTCTGGTGTTGACTGTCCTTTTAAGATAATTCCACAAAAAAAGAAAACAAAAGTACTGGCGAGCATTCTTAAATAATCTCACTAGCTCACAGACTTTTTGATTATCAGGCTTTAAGTATTTAGCTTTGGAATATAGACAGAGATAAAGTAAAGAAGCATGTGTATTTAAACAAAGTGTTAAAATAACATAATTTATGTAAGAACTTACTTGTTAAATTAATTTCTTTCATAATGGCAAGAGTCCATGAGCTAGTGACGTATGGGAATATACATTCCTACCAGGAGGGGCAAAGTTTCCCAAACCTCAAAATGCCTATAAATACACCTCCCACCACACTCACACCTTAGTTTAACGTATAGCCAAGTAGTGAGGTGTAAAAAGGAGTAAAAAAAGCATACAAAAAAAGAGGAACTAGAAAATAATATTGTGCTTTTATACAAAAAAATATAACCACCAAAACAGGGTGGACCTCATGGACTCTTGCCATTATGTAAGAAATGAATTTATCAGGTAAGTTCTTGCATAAATTATGCTTTCTTTTATGCAAATGACAAGAGTCCATGAGCTAGTGACATATGGGATAAAATACCCAAGATGTGGAAGTCCACAGAAGAGTCACTAGAAAGGGAGGGATAAAATAAAAACAGCTATTTCCGCTGAGAAATTAAATCCAAACAAAAAATATGTATTTCTATAAATTTCAAGAAAAAAACTTAAAATATAAGCAGATGAATTAACCTGAGACAGCTGCCTGAAGAAATTTTCTACCAAAGACTGCTTCAGAGGAAGCAAATACATCAAAATGGTAAAATTTAGTAAATGTATGCAAAGAAGACCAAGTTGCTGCTTTGTAAATCTGATCAACTGAAGCTTCATTCTTAAAAGCCCACGAAGTGGCAACTGATCAAGTAGAATGAGCTGTAATTCTCTGAGGCGGAGACTGTCCCGCCTCCAAATAAGCCTTGTGAATCAAAAGCTTTAACCAAGATGCCAAAGAATTGGCAGAGGCTTTCTGACCTTTCCTAGAACCAGAAAAAACAACAAATAGACTAGAAGTCTTCCTGAAATCCATAGTTGCCTCAACATAGTATTTCAAAGCTCTTACCACAGCCAAAGAATGTAATGATTTCTCAAGAGAATTCTTAGGATTCGGACACAAAGAAAGAACAACAATTTCCCTGCTAATGTTGTTAGAATTCACAACCTTAGGAAGAAATTTAAACAAAGTCTGCAAAACAACTTTATCCTGATGGAAAATCAGTAAAAGAGACTCACAAGAGAGAGCAGACAATTCAGAAACTCTTCTAGCAGAAGAGATAGCCAAAAGGAACATCACTTTCCAAGAAAGTAGTTTAATATCCAAAGAATGCATAGGCTAAAAAGGAGGAGCATGCAAAGCCTTCAAAACCAAATTAAGACTCCATGGAGGAGAAATAGACTTAATAAGAGACTTGATACGGACCAAAGCCTGAACAAAACAGTGAATATCAGGAAGTTTAGCAATCTTTCTATGAAATAAAACAGAAAGAGCAGAGATTAGTCCCTTCAAAGTACTTGCAGACAAACCTTTATCCAAACCATAGCATATCAGTCTGATCCTGACTTTATAGTACAGTCCAGCCCCAAAATACCAGGCAACCGAGAGAAACAGCAAAACCCCAGACTTACGTTTCAGCCTATTGTGGGCCTCATCAGTGAGGTGCAGCCAGGGCCGCCATCAGGGGGTGACAGGGGTGACTCTTGTCAAGCGCCCAATGGGCCAGGGGGGCCCCATGAGGCAAGAACAAAAAAAAAAATATATATATTTTTTTTTTACATTTTGGCAGCCACCAGGGGGTACTACAGCAGAGTGCTAATTGAGCATGGGAAATGTTATTACAAGGAGTAAAGTATTAGCATTTGAAAGGATATCTGAGTGTGCACTAAACCACTATGCACAGTGTGAGACAGACTTGGCACTTTGTTTGTGCAGTGTGTGCCTGAGTCAGACAGCAGATCACTTTCATTTGCAGAGGAGGTAGGACTTACTTAGCAAATGTTTTTATTATTTTTTGTGCAATTTCGGATTGTAACTTCAGTGTGGTAGTAGTTGTATGGTGGGGCCAGGGGTCCATAAAAACAATTTTTTTTAGCAGCAGTGTATTTCTTAATATTTGACAGTGCTGTAGAAATTCTATATTTAAAACCATGCAGAAATGTTTCCTCCTCAATACACAAATGGTAGGTGCCCTTTTAGCAGATATGCATTTTATATATATATATATATATATATATATATATATATATAACATTCCAGTTTACTGCCCCTTTATGCAAGGACTTTCCAGATGCAAGGAGGCATTTTATCTAAGATTTTTACATCTGCATAAAATATTATACTCTCAGACTAAGATTGCTCAATGTTTTTCCATTGTCTGTTCCTTTTTAGGACATTTTGACCTTTACTACTGATTATTCACATCTTTCTACAGACTTTGAGACTAACGAGACATTTCCAGAAGTCACCAATCCACCATTTAACCTTTAAATTATTGTTTAGGCAATTCAGGGCCCTTTCTTTCAGCCACTTTTGTTTAAACAAAAATGCCATCATTTAGTTGGCATCTTCCTTTACTAAAAGATAATCAGAACTCCATATTTTGTTTTCTAAATCTCCTTTTTTTACAAAACTGTAGTTTACCTCATTACTTGTCAGGTCAATGTAAACAAGTGCTGAGTGTCTGTTTGCATGTCTGTGTCTGAGTGTGTTTCTTTGCGTGTCTGCTAGAGTGTCTATATGTGAATCCTTATGTGTGAGTGTGTGTGTGTGTTTCAGTGTATGAGTGTGTGAATGTTACTACCTTTACAGCATTTTCAAGTTTAAATAGACACTTAAGAATAAAGTGCATATACATTTTAGTCACTTGGTCAAAAATTGCACATGTCAAAGGGGGGGGGGGGGCCTGATCAATGGTTAAGTCAGGGGCCCCAATATTTCTAGTGGTGGCCCTGGGTGCAGCCATATCCCTCTTCGCACACCGAGCAATGGGTCCACATCTGGATTCCTGCATCACACTTAGGGAGACTTGCCTAAGTGTCATAATTTGCATAAATAAAAAGAGAGAAGTGCTCAACCTGAGAACAAACAATAGCATAATAGCTTGTTCTAGGAGCAAAAAGAGGCTGCTTCTTGGGTGGTAACTAGCCATAGAACAAGCTATTATGCTATTGTTCGTTCCCCGGTTGAGCGCTCCTCTCTTTTTATTTATTCAAATTATGACACTTAGGGAAGTCTCCCTAAGTTTGATGCAGGAATCCAGACGTGGACACATTGCTCAGTGTGCCTAGAGGGATATGGCTGCACCTCATTGGCTAGGCCCACAATAGGCTGAAACGTACCTCTGGGGTTTTGCTGTTTTTCTCGTTCAGAGAGGGATTGCCTGGTATTTCGGGGCTGGACTGTACTGTGAAGTCAGAATCAGACTGGTATGCTTCGAGAAAGTTCTTCTCTGTGAAAGGCACATGTTGAGCAAAAAGAGGTTGCTACTTGGGTGATAACTAGCCATAGAACAAGCTATTATGCTATTGTTCGTTCTCAGGTTGAGCGCTTCTCTCTTTTTATTTATGCAAATTATGACACTTAGGGAAGTCTCCCTAAGTGTGATGCAGGAATGCAGACTTGGACCTGTTGCTCAGTGTGCCTAGAGGGTTATGGCTGCACCTCACTGACAAGGCCCACAATAAGCCGAAACGTACATCTGGGGTTTTGCTGTTTCTCTTGTTCAGAGAGGGATTGCCTGGTATTTTGGGGCTGGACTGTACTGTAAAGTCAGGATCAGACTGATATGCTTCAGGAAAGTTCTTCTCTGTGAAAGGCACATATTGAGCAAAAAGAGGCTGCTTCTTGGTTGGTAACTAGAACAAGCTATTATGCTATTATTCATTCCCAGGTTGTGCGCTTCTCTCTTTTTATTTATGCACTTTATCCTAACCATCCTGTAGAAACTGTAAAATTCTAGGAATTCTAAAAGAATGCCAAGAGAATTTATGAGAAGAACACCATGAAATATAGGTTTTCCAAACCCGATAATAAATCTTCCTTGAAACAGACTTATGAGCCTGCAGCATAGTATTAATCACTGAGTCAGAGAAACCTCTATGACTAAGCACTAAACGTTCAATTTCCATACCTTCAAATTTAGTGATTTGAGATCCTGATGGAAAAACGGCCCATGAGACAGAAGATCTGGCCTTAAAGGAAGTGACCAAGGTTGGCAACTGGACATCCGGACAAGATCCGCATACCAAAACCAGTGAGGCCATGCTGGTGCTATCAGAAACACATGCGATTGTTCCATTATGATCTTGGAGATCATCCTTGGAAGAAGAACTAGAGGTGGAAAAATATAAGCTAGTTGGTAAGACCAAGGAACTGCTAACGCATTCACCATCTCCACCTGAAGATCCCTGGACCTGGAAAGGTATCTGGGAAGTTTCCTGTTTAGATGGGAAGCCATCAGATCTATTTCTGGAAGACCCCACATCTGTACAATCTGAAAAAACACTTCTGAATGGAGAGACCACTCCCCCGGATGTAAAGTCTGACGGCTGAGATAATCCACTTCCCTATTGTCTACACCTGGGATATGAATCACAGAAATTAGACAGGAGTTGGATTACACCCAAGAAAGTATCCATGAGACTTCTTTCATTGCTAAAGGACTGCGAGTCCCTCCCTGATGATTGACATATGCCACAGTTGTGATATTGCCTGTCTGAAAGCAAATGAACAGTTCTCTCTTTAACAGAGGCCAAGCTTGAAGAGCCCTGAAAATAGCACGGAGTTCTAAAATATTGATTGGTAACCTCGCCTCTTGAAATTTCCAAACCCCTTGTGCTGTCCGAGACCCCCAGACAGCTCCCCAACCTGAAAGACTTGCATCTGTCATGACTACAGTCCAGGAAGGTTGAGCAAAAGAGGCCCCTCGAATAATCCGATGATGGTCCAACCACCAAGACAGAGAGAGTTACATTTTGGGATTTAAGTACATCAATTGTGATACCGAGAATACTCCCTGCACCACTGATTCAGCATGCAAAGCTGCTGAGGTCTCATATGAAAACGAGCAAAAGGGATCACGTCCGATGCTGCAGTCATAAGACCTAAAACTTCCATGCACATAGCCACTGAAGGGAATGATCAAGACTGAAGGTTTCGACAGGCTGAAACCAATTTCATTTGTCTCTTGTCTGTTAAAGACAGAGTCATGGACACTGAATCTATCTGGAAACCTAAAAAGGTGACCTTTGTCTGAGGAATCAAGAAACTCTTTGGTAAATTGATCCTCCAAACATGTCTTCGAAGAAACAACACTAGTTGATTTGTATGAAATTCTGCTAAATGAAAAGACTGAGCTAGTACCAAGATATCGTCCAAATAAGAAAACACCGCAATACCCTGCTCTTTGATTACAGATAGAAGGGCACTGAGAACCTTTGAAAAGATTCTTGGAGCTGTTGCTAGGCCAAATGGAAGACCGACAAATTGGTAATGCTTGTCTAGAAAAGTGAATCTCAGAAACTGATAGTGATCTGGATGAATTGGAATGTGAGGATAAGCGTCCAGTAAATCAATTGTGGACATGTAATGACCTTGCAGACCAAAAGGTAGAATAGTCCTTATAGTCACCATCTTGAAAGTTGGGACCCTTACAAAACAATTCAAACACTTCAGATACAGAACTGGTCTGAATGAATTTTCTATCTTTGGGACAATGAATAGATTTGAATAAAACCCCATACCCTGTTCATGAAGCGGAACTAGTATAATTACCCCTGAAAGCTCTAGATCTGCAACACACTTCAGAAAAGCCTGAGCTTTCACAGGATTTGTTGGAACATGAGAGAGAATGAATCTTCTCACAGGAGTTCTTACTCTGAAACCTATTTGATACCCTTGAGAGACAATGCTCTGAATCCACTGATTTTGAACGGAATCTGCCCAAATGTCTTGAAATAATTTCAATCTGCCCCCCTCCAGCTGAACTGGATTGAGGGTTGCGCCTTCATGCAGAGTTTTGGGCTGGCTTTGGTTACAAAAAAGGCTTGGATTTATTCCAACTTGAAGACAGCTTCCAATTGGAACCAGAGTCTTTAGGAGAAGTGATTTGCTGTTCTCTATTCTGATGAAAGGAACGAAAATTATTAGAACTTTAGATTTACCCTTTAAGCCATAAAGCTCTTCTAGCTAAAATAGCTAAAGACATGGATTTAACATCAATCTTGATTATATCAAAAATAACATCACAGATAAAATGATTAGCATGTTGAAGCAAACAAATAATGCTAGACAAATCAGGATCTGCTTCCTGATGTGCTAAGCTATCCAACCAAAAAGTTGATGCAGCTGCCACATCAGCCATAGAAATGGCAGGCCTAAAAATATAGCCAGAATATAAATAAGCTTTCCTTAGATAAGATTCAATCTTCCTATCTAAAGGATCCTTAAAATAAGTACTATCTTCCATAGGAATAGTAGTACATTTGGCAAGAGTAGAAATAGCCCCATCAACCTTAGGGACTTTTTCCCAAAACTCCAATTTAGCCACTGTAAAGGATATAACTTCTTGAACCTGGAAGAAGGATTAAAAGAAGCACCAGGCATAGACCATTCCTTAGCAATCACATCAGAAACAGCATCTGGATTAGGAAAACCCTCAGGAGTAACACAGGAGGTTTAAAAACAGAATTTAAATGCTTACTAGATTTGTTATCAAGAGGATCAGACTCCTCAATAGCCAAAGTAACCAATACTTCTTTCAATAAAGAACGAATATATTCAATCTTAAAAAGATAAGAAGATTTATCAATTTCAGTGTCTGAAGTAGGATCTTCTGAACCAGTGAGATCCTCTTCAGAGGAGGATATTTCAGTATGTTGTCGGTCATTACAAATTTCATCAGACTTATGAGACGTTTTAAAAGACCTTTTACGTTTATTAGAAGGTGGAATAGCAGACATAGCCTTCTGTATTGCATCAGCAATATAATTTTTCATATCAACAGAGATATCATGTACATTAGATGTTGAGGGAACAACAGGTGCTGTACTAGTACTAATAAAAACATTATCGGCATAAAAAAGCTTTTCATGACAACTGTTACATAATATAGCTGGAGATATAATCTCAGCTTGCTTACAACAGAGACACTTAGCTTTGGTAGAACTGTGTTCAGGCAGCATGGTTCCTACAGTAGATTCTGAGGCAGGGTCAGACTGAGACATCTTTGCAAAAATGTAAAAGAAAAAATAACATTTAAACAAATATCCAATTTCCTCATATAGCAGTTTCAGGAATGGGAAAAAATGCATATGCTAAATAGGCAGAAAAGCAAACAGCATTGCCCTCTAGAATATAAAGAGAGCAAGGAGCATAAAGGAAGTGGGGTAACATAACTAAACAGTAATTGGCGCCAAGAATGACGCACAACGCAAATAGAAAAATAATGTTGGCGCCAACCAACATCTGGAAATGACGAAATTTGCATCATAACAAGCGCGTCTTCATGCCAACAACCTAACGTCAACAAAGACACAAGAAATGACGAACTTGCGCCACTATAGATGAAAATTTGCGGCAAAAAAAGTTTTGCGCCAAAAATGATGCAATAAAGAACAGCATTATTGTGCCCCCGAAAGCCTTGTTTGCCCGCAAAAATAAGGAAAAGCAAGTCAAATTGGAAAAAAGACTAAACCCCAGGTAAAAAATAACTTCCTAAACATGATTCCCATACTGAAATTGTTAGACTGCAAAAGGAAATACACATAGACCTGTCTCATGGCAAATATAAGTAAATACATATATTTAAAACTTTATATTAAAACATAAAGCTCCAAACATAGCTGAGAGTGTCTTAAATAATGATACATACTTACTGAAAGACACCCATCCACATATAGCAGACAGCCAAACCAGTACTGAAAACTATCAGCAGAGGTAATGGTATAAGAGTATATCGTCAATCTGAAAAGGGAGTTAGGAGATTAATCCATACGACCTATAACAGAGAACCCTTGAAAATATTTCCCATGAGTGAAACCATAAAAATCAACAAGCAATACTCTCTTCACATCCCTCCGACAAACACTGTACTCTTAGAGGAATTGGGCTTCAGAATGCTTAGAAGCGCTTATCATAGAATAAATCATAGAAATCAAGCACAAACTTACTTCACCACCTCCATAGGAGGCAAAGTTTGTAAAACTGAGGTGTGAGTGTGGTCGGAGGTGTATTTATAGGCATTTTGAGGTTTGGGAAACTTTGCCCCCTCCTGGTAGGAATGTATCCCCATACGTCACTAACTCATGGACTCGTTCCATTTACATGAAAGAAAAGTCAATTGGATTTATCTGCAGGCTTAAACTATTTTATTTGGTTGTGGCTTCAAAGAACAAGACCAGTTATTTCATATACAAAAATAAACATAAAAAAACAATTTATCATATATTTTATACCCTGCAGCTGACAAGCCATTGGAAATATACAGTGGAAAATAATTTTACAGTACACTGCCCCTTTAAGTGCAATCCATATTGCTTCCAAATATTGTGTTCATATTACAAGTTAATTTTTTTTAAATATGGCTACACAACATTAGCTACAGTAGAGAACAATTTTATGAGAATTACAAATATATGTCTAAATATTTAGAATATATCTTCCAGGAAATCACAACATTATATTAAACCAGGAAATTGTACATTAATTAACAATGCTGCTAGTTAGGAATACTATGAAAAAAACACTTGTGAGAAGGTGGGAGCCATTTTGACATAGTGATAGAGACTAGAAAAACAGACACAGAGTGTGAGAGGTCAAGCCAGAGGTTCTGCCTCATATTGAGACTATACAGTGGCATTGCCAGGGGGCCTGGGGAGCACTGCACCCCCCAACATTATGGATGGACCCAAGATGTGTCCTCTCAACTGTGATCATCACTTGGTTTTTGCACCATGGACTGCCCGGTCCAGTCATGGTGCCGCCCACTGACACAGGTGGGTCTCTGGGAAGTGTCCCCCCCAATAATCAAATCCTGGAGACGCCACTGATTCTATGCCAGAAGGAGAATAGATGGGGTCCAGCCTATGACAGAAGCTGGGCCAGGGTAAGAGATGCCCAGCATCTGAGGATTACATATTATTCAATATTGAACAGCACTTCATGCAAGGTGGAAGCTGCATGAAACTGCGGCTTTATATTTGCCCCTCATTTTGCAACAAATAATTCAGCTTTGTTTTGTAAATGAATAATGTGTATGATTTTTCTTTCCATTAATTCCCCTGTCTTCCATATTAAACAACCTATACCAAACACCATAACCCTGCACATGTATATTTTATATATTAACAAGGGTGGAAATTTCCACTAATCTCAAAAAAAAATTCTCTTTTGACTAGTAAATTATAGTGACATTTATGAAGCTGTAGATTGAGTTTCGGAGCCCTTGTATTGTAAGCATTCAATTGTGAAAGTATCATTTAATGATTACAACACAAGTGAAAATAAAGCAAACACTTGTATATTTCCTTAAAAAGCACACCAATACTTGCATATACAGTATGCTTAAAAAACTGTTGAAAAAATGTGCATTTTCTCATTTAATCAAAGATGTTATAAAAATATGTTTTAAAAATATAATTGCTCCTTATGTTTAATTATTTTTGTCAAAGTGCTTAGAATCAGTGTCTTGGCTGTTTTTACCTCATTGCTCACCAGCAAACAAATGAGTAACTTCCGTCAGTATTATTGCCAGAGGCACTACCCCCCCAGCATAATGGCTGCCCCCGAAGTGCCCCAACTATAATTGGCTCTCACTCTCACCCCCCACTCTGCCCATGCTCCCCCAGCTGTGCACCAGCCAGCTCAGCATGCCCCTACAAACCCCTCAAGCCAGCCTGACTCAGCTTGTAGACTTCCAACCCCACCCACTGACTGTCCAGCTTCATCCAGTCACAGCTCTACACACAATAATGGTGGGCTCTTTGGAAGTGCCACCCATATAGATATTTTCTGCATGTTATTGTTAACACTTCACATTATTTAAAATAATGGTTGCACATATTTCGATCAGATTTTCAGTATGCTTGTTTGTAAATAGTGCTAAAAATAAACCTTTTGTGTACACAGATTACGTTTGTAACATTTTACAGTACTCTTCCAAAGAGTTCATCAATGTAATTTAAGCATGTTGTTGCCTCTACAACTTAATACAGCAAGATAGCCTATCTGGGTGAACATCATCTAGATCCTAAAATGAGGATGAGACATAAATCATATAATAAACAGTCAATGCTAACAAAAAAAGAAAACTTGAAAACAGTTAAAGATAAATACAATAAAAATAAAAATTAGGAAACTTCATTTGTTTTCAAAAAGTAAGGCAAGATGCTTCACAAGATCAATAGAGTCTTTATGAATTTCACATGCTGGGCCTAACTTCAAGGGAAAAATCCTGACCATGCCTCTAAAACACGCAAGAATGGCCACTGCCAGCCCCTCCTTTCCAGCAAGACTAATTTGCCTGATTTTCTTATTTATCTGTTTTATTAAGGACCTTGAATAAAGACAAATTTCATAATCAACAAATGCATACTACAAAGACAAAGCAATAGCAATAAACTTTCAATTTTAAATGAGTTGTAGATTTTTTTTCTGACATATTTCAAATTTTACTTCAATTTGCCTGCCCCCTGTATCATGTGACAACCATTAGCCACTCACAGGCTCATATATACATATACAATCTGAACTCTTGCATGCTCAGTAGGAAATGGTGACTCAGAAACTGTGTGTATAAAAAGATTAAGCACAATTTGTTTAAAGAAGTAAATTGGAAAGTCTCTTAAAACTTTATGTTCTAGCTGAATCATGAAAGTTTAATTTTGACTTTAGTTAACCAAAACAGATATGCAAAATTTTATAATTATTAACTTTTACATAAATTGTTTAAGAATTGTTTCTGAATTGATATTACTGAATCAAAGGCCAGGCGGATCATGAGCCTTGGCCTTGTAGTGGGCAAGCAGCGTATTGGATCGGGATGATTGAAATCCACTACAATTTAGGTGGTGGAGAAGTCAAGTAGCAGCGTTAAACTAGTGTTTCAGGCTCACTCATGTGAAGCAGATTAATAAATGGAGTCCGATGAGTAAGATATCATGTATTGGGCATCTGAATTTAATGATGAACATAAACTTGCCTTTACAACAAGGCCTCTAGGCAACCATCATGAGTGTCTATGAATCTAGGCCAATGTCTAGTGTTATATATTACAAAAAAAGAATCTTATTCAATAGTTATTGGCTGTATTATATTTTTTACCCCACAAGCTCCCTGACACATGTATATTTTCACAGGAAGAGATTACAGCACAGTTGATGGGGCTTTGCACTTTTGACAAATAGATCATTGTATCTTAAAATGCCCTTTTTTCGAAGTGTAAGTAAAGTTTTTCAAAGGCTTCTTTGTATGTCTCTAACTAGACCTAAAATTTGTTTCAGAAATCTATTACCTTCTGATATTTCTCACATGTTCAAACACAGGAGATAATTGTAACTTTTCATAATTGTTTCAATTGCTTAAAGAGCCATTAAACTCAAAATTTAGCAATACGTGCAATGTTCTTTGGCTGTATAAATTGTGTTTGTTACACCCTTTTCTTCAGGAAAACTTGAGTTAACACTGTTAGTACAGAAGTACATGATGAACTCCACTACTGGCTTAACCCTCAAGCGGTATCCAACATGAATTTTACTGCTAGCCCTCATAAAAGTCTATTGTGTGAGGTATTTAGGGCACCGGCTCTATTCCACATGCAGATGCTAAACAGCAGATTGAAAACGCTCACTCAGGGTGATTGACAGGCCCTTCTCTTGCGAGGTTGGTCAAGCAAATGTTTAATGATGCATCCAGGCAGAAGACATACATGGTCCGCTGCCCTGTTAATATGAAGCCATGCGGACAGGTTTTCAATTTGAGAACCCTACCTGTACAGCTTGTACATAGCCCCAATAATTTCTCATTTCAAGCTTTAACAAAAAAGCATTTTTATATTTTTTTTTATTGAATCACCTGGGTTTTCATAAAACTACTATTGTATCATTGTCACAAGTATATCTTTTCCAGAGGTAAAGATATATAAATGCATGGAAAATAAATATGAATTTCATTTCTTTAAACAGAATTACAAAAGAAGAGACATTATTAATGCCATTGGAAGTATAAAAGGATGGTGTCTGCTACATTTGATATCTCAGAAAATGTTCCAAGCTTGCTAATTAGCAATAAATACAATCCACTGTTTGCTACATGTGGTAAATTGCAACCAAAATACACTGAGATTTACAATCATATTTTTTTTTTTTTTTAAATATATTTTTTATTGAAGTCTCAAACAGATACAATCAAAGGTTATGCCCCTAAACATTTACAGAAAAGGGCAAATACAATATTATTAGATAAGTTTTACAAACAAAACCCTACAGTAAGGGTATAATGTATCCAGATAGCACACATAAGGTCATAAAATTTGGGCAGTTTACAGTAAGACTTCAGTTTTATAATAAAAGTAATAACAATAAAACAAAAATAGTCCTCCCCAGGCCATATAGCAGACGAATTGAGGTGTCCATTCAGATACAATTAGGTCTAGGGGGATTAGCTTTATATTTTAAAAGGGAGGGGGATGCAGCGGGCAAGAGCCGCTCGAAATATAATGTGGGGGGGGTGGAGGGGGGTGGAGGGCGGAGCCAGTCGGGATGTCAAGCTTATATAAACTATAATCGGGATCCTAAGTGAGCATTAGTTTTAATTGCCAAGTAAGTTTCTTAATGATATCTAGGCAGAGTATAAGGTGGAATACATAATTAGAGGAATATAGTGGTGAGCTTTCATTAGTCTCATTATGACCTGGAGATAGAGCTTTATATACCAGGATGGATCGTAGCACATGAAATATGAGAACTGGAGTAAAATTAAACCCATAAAACCACGGCATCCTGACCAACCGTATAAACTGACTTTCTACAAAATAGATGGGGGTAACCCCCAGGATTATTAAGTGGGGGGGGCATTAATAAGTTTGGAACATGAGGGATTTCCAGGTGAGCCCCTCCCCTAGGGAATTACCAGCTATAGGCGATGTAGGAGAAGGGAATAGGGGTATGACCCGCAGGCAACCAGTACTGGCGGGAAAGGGAGGGGAGGAGCTCACTAGAGAAATAATTTTGGATTAATATTAAACTCAACATAAGCAATGTTAAATCCTAGAAATATAATTATAATAAAGCATAAGCATAGCGTGAGACCATAAACAGTCATAACAGTAAAGAGTATTAAATACATTAAGCGTACCCACTGATGCCGAGACATAAACACCTCTTTGCGGGCAAGTGAAAGAACAGACCATGTCTATATCTTAGACTGTTAGCGGAGGCTATACTTCTATTAACACTTTAGTGTGACTAGAGATCTAAAAGGGAATGTGTCACTAGAGGATGGTAATATATACATAGATACATAGATTAATGGCTAGTATGAACGTGCAATAGCATGTTTAAGGAGAATTCAGAGCATAAAGGTTTGCGATATAACTAATAGGCTATAAACTGTTATGACACTTCTGATCATATATCTCCGTAATAATTAATAACCTTAACTATATCAAAGTGGGGTTTCAGAAATAGCTATACAGAAAGTCTTCAAAACTATATTCGTTCTTACACCGGGTTGTCATACATATTAGGCTAAGTGTACATTCCAGCAGGATATGCCCCAGTATTCTGCCGATATCAACAGCACTTGCTTACGTTTGTACCCTATTGTTCTAGTGTAATAGCAACGCCAGTTTACAAATAATAATGACAGCATGAACATCCATGACTATATCAACCTGAATCTACTTTAGAATCTACAAAAATACGTATATGAGTATTAATTATTTGCTGCATGTCCGTGCCTTCACTACAGCTAAAGTAAAAAGGTAAAGGACAGATTCCATAACTTTTCTGTAGCACAAGAGGTAGAACCAGCAAAGACTATACATCGCCGGACTAGGGTAATTAAGACCATGTCTCAAAATATATCACAAAACCTCACTCCTAATGAGCAGCATGCATGTGGTACCTAATATCTAATGTAAAATATAGTTTGCCATATTAGAAAAAGTAAATGAATAAACAGTAAAACATTTAAAACTAAATTAGAAATACAACGTTGTTTCATTTGCAAAAATAAAAGAACTGACATGCAAATCTAGGGCATGTATAATGAGGTGTCCTCCAGCACAAGATTATCCTATGCCAAACCTGCAGTTCAGTCTATTTCTGGGGAGTTGTAGCCTGCTCAGTTGGGCTGTAGCTTTGAGCCGTTTAGGGTTGGCTACATAGAGTGTTCCTAAGGTCAGCAATGTGGTGGGACTGCTGGTTATTACGGGGGCTATACCCTCGATTATGCAGGGCCAAGCTCCTGTTATCCCTGTTCGTAGAGGTCCCGAATCAGCTATAGGGTAAATGTGATACTGGGTAGTTTCAGTCCAAACTGTGTAAAGTTCTATACAGTCACAAACATAAAGTTCATGTTGCCTCCCGGTTGTCATTTGATCAGAAAAGATGTTCCCTGGCTCAGCGTAGTACTTACAATTTTCTGAGATGATCCGATATATATTCTCATAAGTACGCTCGGCGGGCTGTTTCACTCTCTGTGTCGCTTTCCCCTCCTGGAGTCTAGTGACATGTGGTTCCAGATACTTGGTGACTGGCTCTCCGTGATCAGCATTATTGAAAATGCTGTGCTCATCTGCGGCTGTGGGATGTAATATAGCAGAGGGTAGGAGCTGGGGTTCCGTATTCTGGGGTTCCCTCTCTGGCCTTATTATGGAGTTCCCGGTAGCAGCTGGAACTTCCCATCTAAAGGCTGTGATGTGCTTAGATTGCTCCACCGCCGTTAAAGTTGATTGGGCATCAGATCTTCTATGGCATATTGTGGGGTCCTGCCTGAGAGGTAGTAGAGAGGAGGGATGAGTTAAAGGGAGCTCCAGGTTCAGTTGCGGCACCACGCTATGGGCTAATGGCGCGACCTGTTCCCCTAGTACGTCAGTTAAGTCCTTAAATCTACAGGACATCAGGCTGCCGAAAGCCTCAAGCTGGGCCATTATAGCAGCTTGGAACTCCTCCATGTCTCACCAGGTGCCCCTGCTGCTAATCCAATGTCCAGTAGAACGTGAAATAAGAATAGGACACCTCGTGGGAGAAAAATGGCCGTTCCCTAGTATCTGCTCAGAAACCTTTCATGGGTGTAGTAGATAGCGATCCTCTGTAATTGGGTTACTAGAGACTTGTAGGATCTTCTTATAGCTTGTTCCTCGGTTTAAAAGTGAATTAGGCTGCACTGAGCGGTCAAAAGTAAATAAATTTTCTGAATCAGACCGGAGCTATGGTAAAATGCGACCGTTCAGATGCAGAGCCGGCTCCGCCCCCCACAATCATATTTTTTTATAGTATCCATCATAACAGTATTGCATTTATTTTGTGGCTTTCTGGAATCAGATATACTGTATATTTGTCTTTGAAATCCCAAAGAGCTATTAGATAATTCCAGTATCTTTTGCAAAACGAATATAAAGTATAAATTTTAGTCTTCTGTCTACCTATACACTAAAAAAAGCATTTATTAGGTGTTTAAGTAGTACAAAAAATATAACACTTTGCCATCTATATTTAAAAAGGTTAAGAATCTTGGCAGATTTTTTGCAACTCTGTTCTGCATTTCAGGTTTTAAAAAAAATACCATATTTGTCAAGTACATATGAATCACTCTAATGTGAGCTAGTACTTACTAAATTTATATAAAGGCATCAGTAGGGTGTCTATTTCATTGTGAATTTATAAGCATTAATAGAACCTTGTGACTCAACAATAACATTTTACATAATTCAATTCACCTATTTTCTGTCATTACATTAAAAGTACCACTTGAAGGAAACAAAGAGTAGTTTACTTGTGTCTCAGATTTTAGTAGCTTGACAGGAATAATTATACAGATTATTTTGTGCAGTTTATAGGTGTTCCTTTTTCTTCGTCACAATTATAGATTATCATGCAAAACATCTGCTTTTATTGATTGTTTTATTGATGATAATAACAGTGCTGACAAAGAACATGTGCATAAACATTACAATCTACTTCAGCTTGTAATACTACAGCACTATGGAATTTGATAGAAAATTCCACAACAGTATAAAATCATAGGCCTGGATTTCATTCTTTAATTATTATTTTTTTTAAACACTTGGGGCTAGATTACAAGTAGAGTGCTAAATTATCACGCTCCTGCAAACTGCAAATTTGCCCATTTGCGGGAGAGCGATAATTAACCAGCCATTACAAGTTGTTGGATATTGTTACCACGAGTTCGTGATAGCAATTAGTGCTCAGAAAATTAACCACTGATCCGATCTCTGGTTCATTTTCTAAAAGTGCACCAAATGCCCTCAAAATAGAGGGCATTATAGTTTTTTATAAAAAAAAATCTAGAATTTTTCTTCCCATGCGGGTGCCGTTTGATTAGTTTCTGTCATCTTGATTGAAGACGGTGTCTAGGGCCCGATGATCGAAAGTGCTGCGAAGCAGCAATATAATCAAAAGGGATCCGATGCGTTGTCAAAATGTCGTCAAAATAGTCAAAAGTGTTGACATTACTCTTTAAAGGAAGCATCGCAGAGGGGAGTTTTACTAGACATTTAAATGGGTATCGATGCTGACAAAATATTACAAGCAGCATCAGCACCTACATTAATGGCTATGATCACGTTTTATTTTTATTTTTTCTGACCACTAGATTGAGCTGTGAATTGGTTGCAACATATAGATAAGGTTATGAATAGGTTAATACACACCTGTATGGATTATTGGCTCCGCCCAGTTAGGGTTAAAAAAGTGTGGTCTTTGTATATTTTGTGTACAACATGATTAAAGTTATCTGGACCGGAGATGCAGCCAAAGCAACATGACATGTTTCTCTTGAGCTGCTGATCTTCAATCAAAAAGAATACCAGTTACAAGCAATTACAGCAATCTTCTATATAAAATCCCTCTTGGTTAAGCCGTGAGATGCAGGACAAACTTTTGGAGACATCAAACCAAGGTGCTTGACAATGCAAAGAGAAGACGATCTTAATTCCTGCTATGATTCCTGAGGGGTGCAATCCACCATCTTAGAAAATAGCTGACTATCATTGCTAATTACAGAGAGTACTTCACTGCTCACCAGATGATACACTGCAGGACATACTAAAAACTCAGTCACAACTAACCCCCCCCCACCCCCGGTTTGTCGGGGTAAGGTAATAAGTAAGCAGTCACTCGCGCTGAATAATGATCACAGACGTGTATTCCATAAGTAGCCACTTTAACTTGCAAAATGGAGCAGCGGATATCCAGCATAATTCGCAACCTACTTTTCACCCTGGACAGCCATCATCGGGATCTCATTGAGGAGCTAAGAGCAGCTATGGAGCCTACTCAGAACAAACCGACAGCATGTAAAACTGAGGACATTCCCGATACCCCAGCCACGCCTCAGCAGAGAGGAGATGCGACTCAAGGCGAAGAAGACATCATCACTGTCACTAGTTATGAGAGAAAAAGTTACTCAGACAGCCATACTACTAATAAATTGAGGCAGACCTCAGAAGTGACACAAGTAGAGACTTCATATCTCTGGCTTGATCGTGAGTATAGAGCCAAAAACCTAACCCTGCCACCGCTTAAACTTGGGGACCATGTTTGTACTTACATGCTGGATAAGCCTAGTTTGTATTTTGGAATAACGGCCCTTGCGCAGGACTCACAACCATGGGCAAGATCCTATTATGCAAGGATAGCTCATCAGTCCCTATTACAGCCCTCCCGACAACAACATAAGGCTTCCAGACTCAACTCACATGAACGTATAGTTCATTCTGATTATTTTGTTATGTAGTTTTTGCTGAGAGTTTGTTTCTCTTGCTCTTTCTAAAATTCTAAAGTACTCAGCGCAGCTATCTAGTATATTTCAGCTGTAAGTTTCCAGCAACTATTGGACTTGATTATGGTATACCTTGATGCACTATTCTAAATGTTTATATTGTGTTTGTCTGTATTATATCTTAAACCCTAGTTTATAATATAGATACTGAATCCACAGATAGAATGTTCCACATCCTTGTTATATAGGTGGGGGATGCTAATATTGTAATGAGACATAATGCTGTCTGGTGACTCTTCTGTAAAAATAGAAGCATATTGTGTTCTGCTTTTCCCTCAGCCGGTGGGAGGAGGTGGAAACATATAGAAGCTAGCAATAATATCCATTAGTTCTATCTACCCCCACCAATATACTATATAATAACTAATATTACTTCAAAGTTTGTTATAAGTGGATGCTTAAGCCAGATATACAGCACAATGATTCATGTAGAAACACAAAGACAAATCCAATCTTATTTCCTGGTGGGTATTTTCTATATAGTGCCTTGGAGGAGATATTCTGAATATGCTGGAATCTATAGTGTGAATGAACGTCATCTTGATTCATACCTTTTAGCAAATAGATACTCAAAATAAGTAAGTGGCTAAAGCTATAATATTATATAAGGAGTACACGTCCTCATTTCACAAAATGTAGACTATATCATGACATACACTCATTTTACTTATCACACCTAGAAATTATTATTTTACCTTGTAGCGGTGTTTGCCCACTGCTAAACTTTCTAAGAGTCATTGGACCCCACAGGGCCACTAATATGACTATCATCTATCATTTATCCTCCCTACCCAAATGGCCCATAAGCGGTCTTCTAAATAGTCACTAACAAACTACTATCACTATCATAAAACTGAGGTTTCAGATGCCCATCTTTTGTCATTTATTCTCCTTCATCCATATACTATTGTTTGTCATTTGAAAATGTGTCATTACTGTTCTATGGCATATGTTATATGATGTATTTACTGCAAAGCCTCAATAAAGAATATATATAAAAAAAAAGTTATCTGGACCAAAATGTTGTGATATGTTTTTATGGTGATGTTCCAATAAACAAGTTTTGGGATATTGGAAGAAGTGGTGCTGATACTCCTTTGGCTATATCTACTAAATGCCCTTCTAAAGGCAATGCCCAACCTAATGCCCTTTTCAGGGCAATCTTTTTTTAGGATAGGGATTATTTTAGTTTAGGGCTTTTTTTAGATTAGGCTTTTTTTTGGGGGGTGGGGGGTTACTTTTATTGTAGAATGGGGTTGGTGGGGTTGTAGTATATATTTGAAAAAGAACTGTAACACTTTAGGTTAATGCCCTACAAAAAGCCTTTCAAAGGGCAATTGTTTAGTGTTAAATTTACAACAAACGAAAAAAGAAAGAATTATATGACATACAATACTATCCTAGGTAGTAAGGGATTTAAGACAGCACACGGATGTAAATTCAAATATCAAATATCGATTCATTTATCAAAAAACACCACACATCCACCTGTTAGTGCCTACAGCACTTCATGAAATAAAAGACATATAAACACACATATGGGAAACCAGGTCTCAGAGGGAACATAACTATATTCAAACGGACATCCGCTTACAGGGTATATGTATCCCTAGGAAGTAACATCAGCTTAGTGCATAGCATATAGCAAAAAATTCACACTTCACAAAGATCTCTATAGGCAGAGCATGGACCGCAGACAGCTGCACTCTAGGTCACAAATAAAGCACAGTAATTCAATATACTTGCAGGCTCCTCTGGAGGTATATCTCGTGGGTTGCTGACATTCAGGCTTACTGCTCACTCCTCCCCTCATCTCTAAACGTCTCTCCAGCAACGTGACATATGGTGAAGGAGTGGCTTCTCTGAAACAATCATCTGTGAATGGTTCCAAGCACCAAGGCTGCTCTTCATTGGCCAACAGCGTTTCCAGTTGGTAGATCAGCGTGTTTTCAAAAAACACGTCTCCTCCGATCATAAGATATTCTTCTGCAGCTAGCCTTTCAAACTTTACATTTCTGCAAGGGTCCACCACAATAAAAAGGAAAGTTACAGTCCTTGATGCATATACACTGCTACATAGTCACACTTCTGCAAAGTGCCACACACGCAGGCAAAGAGTCTCTCCAAACGGCTATTGGATCCTGGAAAGCTTTATATTACACAGCTCCCATATTCTTTACAAACAGCAAACTGGTGATAGCCAACTCACACCAGTATTAGGGTTAAACACATAGGTACCAATGCACGTTTCATCTCCACATTGAGTATGTGTCTCAGGGGCTTTATCAGGGCATAGTTAGTTCACTTAGAGCCTCCTCCTTATATAGCACCTGATTTCACTCAGGTGATTGCTTCCATACCTTTCTCCATTACTTAAAGGGGACATTACCACCTAAAAGCTAGTGTATTAAAGCATTGTCCATTATTAAAGTTTATTTTCACTACAACAATACAAGCATCATTTCTAATGCATATATTAATCACAGCTTACATAGCTCTTATTCACTATGCTTTATTTCATTAGGATGGCATTCACTTTGAAAGAATTACATATATATTCATCTAAAACCATACTATATAAATATATACACATATACAATTTTTCCCTCCTTTCAGCAACTCAGTTTATAGATATATCATAGCAAAGATGTGATTATAAAAAGCTTGCAAACTCTAGCTTGTCATTGAGCCCAAACGGAAACCTAGTCCCCAGTCTAAAAATCCATTTGGCTTCTTTTTGAAGCAAGATCCTGTCATTATCCCCTCCACGGCCGGAGGTGATTCCCTTATCAATAATCACAAATTTCAGTGAGTGAACCTCACCATTGTGTACTGTAGCAAAATGTCTGGCCACATTTGTATCTCTTAGAAAGAGAATAACGTCTCTGTGTTCCTATACCTGGTCCTTTATGACTCTTTTGGTTTTTGCTACATAGAAGACCGGGCACGAACATCGTAGGAGATAGATCACCCACTCTGATTTACAATTAAAGAAAAATCTAATGTCATATTTTTTGATCGACAACAGAAAATTGTTTAGTACTATCCATATGTATACAGTAGACACAGTGTCAACATGGAAAGCTACCTTTTATTCCTTTATTCTTTCTTAGCCAGTCTGAATTGGACGGTCCTCTAATAAATTGGCTTTTGATTTGGAGCCTTTCTCGTTACCATCAGTGGCCCTTCACCTACAACTACTCTAATCCTGTCATCCAAAGTCAAAATATGTCAGTTACTTTTCATTGCAAGTCTTATATTATTATAGTATGTTTCCCTGGTCTCACATGTGAGACAAGTAATTGTGTAATTATAATTATAGCGTAACGTTAGTAACCATTGAAAATGTCAAATAGACAAAAGTATAGCCATAAATATAATAATTACAAATCTACAAAACTGTAGCGTGGTAACAGAAAACAAAATAGCTAATTGATTTCAACAATTAATACTGCTTGAGATCATATAAATACTCAAAAATGCCCAAAGAGAGATACATAAGGGCTAAGAGCTCAGCTGAAGCGGTATAAAGTGCGAATCGCACTGCTCCTCTCTATCAGCTCCTAACTTAGCTTAATATTGTTGGTCCTTATGGCATTTGTTCTAACATAGACTTTATTTGTAAAAAACTCGAGTCTGCAATTGGCTCTGGTATGCCTCCTGAAATAATTTTAGATACTTTATACCGCTTCGGCTGAGCTCTTAGCCCTTATGTATCTCTCTTTGGGCATTTTTAAGTATATATATGATCTCAAGCAGTATTAATTGTTGAAATCGATTAGCTATATTGTTTTCTGTTACCACGCTACAGTTTTGTAGATTTGTAATTATTATATTTATGGCTATACTTTTGTCTATTTGACATTCTCAATGGTTACCAACGTTACGCTATAATTATAATTACACAATTACTTGTCTCACATGTGAGACCATACGGGGATCTAATAGTACCTACCCCTGTGTAAGAGTTACCATTCTTAATTGAACAGAATATGCTTCACTAGTGAAACGCTACACTAGTCAGAGCAATCTTCTACTTAACGGTATCCTACCATCGTTGTATGTGAGACCACATATGTGGTGCCCCTCACTAATATATATACATTTTGTATTTTTTACTGGGTAACAGCTACCATTTAACTTTGATTTAGGCATACTTTACAGTCTATATGGGAAAGCTCAATTGTGAATTATAGTAGTGGCTGGTGTTTGGTACAGATTGATCACTGTACCAACTCTTGAGAGGAGTCTGTGTGTCAATTGTCATTTTTGACACGGTTTACTTTACTCTAATTTTAGTAGTTGATTTGTCCACCTCTCTTTTACCAATTCTACACAATAAAAGTTATGTTTTAATCACTACACTCCACACACCATACCTATTGTATGATTAGCTCCCCACAAGTGTGCCCAATATGCTTCTCTGCATATACTGTCTTATATTATCCCATTGATTATTAAAAGTTGAGATAAACCTAATCTGTTCCTGATCTTTCTTCATTTTCCCTTGTATAGGACAGCATCTCTGGACATATTCCTTGCTCTCTAGAGCACAGCCTTAATACATTTATTAGAATACCCCCTCTTAAGGAATCGCTCCTTTATCATCGAGGCATGAAAATCAAACTTCGATAATAACAATGTTAGTGTTAGTTTACCTTTTTTATTTTGGTTTGCATTTTTTTTAAAAGGTTTAAGTTTTAGTATAGGCATAACTGTGAGTTTTTTTATTTTTGGTAGTGTTAGTTTTTTTGTTTTCTGTAATGTTAGGTTTTGTTATTTTTTGTAAATTTGATGTTTGTTATTTTTTTGTAACTTAAAAGTTATTAGCTTAGAAATGTAGCCACCAATCAGCAACCGCTACCCAAGGTGCTGAACCAAAAATGAGCCGGCTTCTAAGCTTAGATTCCTGCTTTTGAAATAAAGATACCAAGAGAATGAAGAAAAAGAGATATAGGAGCAAACTAGAAAGTTGCTTAAAATGGCACTCTATCTGAATCATGAAAGACAAAATTTGGGTTTAGTATTCCTTTAAGTAGTATAGCAGTGGTTTGCATTGGGGTTTGTGGTGATATAGGGGTTTATGGGTTAGGGGGCTTATTGCATTAGGAGGTTGTGGCAGTGTATGGGTTAATAGGTTATATAAACAAAGAGATAAAATCATTCTTGCGCTGCTTTTGAGGTAAGCTAAAAACTCCTAAGATATTCCACCTAAGGATATCAAATGTAGTTTGCAAGAAAAATGTGGATTTGGAGTAATAGCGCAAACCAGTGCTTAAACCTGTATTAATATATCTATAGATTAAAGTGATTAACACTTACTTTAGTGCTCATTAATTACTAAAACTGGTAATAACCTAGCACTTATTGTGTTTGCCTACATATACGTAAATAAATTAATAAGTTCTAGACTGTGTAAATAACCTAATATATAATTTATTACCTAGATCCTAAAAACAGAAATTCTAAGTTAATGCAATACTGGAATAATGTGGTTAAAATATTAATTCAAAGTTAATACGATAAAATATCAATTCAAAGTTAATGCAATACTGAATTAATGTACTTAAAACGATAATTTATTGTAAGGTCGTCCGACTTTTTTACAAAATATAGTCTTTGGGGTACCCCAGAGTAGACAATGAATAAAAGGAGATTTAAAAACTTCTTGGCTTTTCTGTGCAAAGTGTCAGCATTCTTTATAGATAGTCCCGGTGTTTTCATATCCAATAATTAATACTTTGTATGTCCTTTAATGTTAGCTGAAGAAAATTCTGTAATCTTCTTTAAATGCAAGCAATATCTTTTTGGATGCTTTTTAAAACAGAAAAAGTTTGTACTCACTGTCTGCCCACGGTGGTCATGTAAACCGGTCCTGGAGTCCGTTCGTTTTTCTCCTGTTTGTTCAGAGCGTTCTGGATTTCCTCTGTGCTGTGATAGGGCTCTGAGGTCCTACGTGTACTTTACCTGGGTTACAGTGGTCATAGTTAGCAATCCTTGAAGAGTTGTTTTGGCATGTAGTTTAGCATCAGAAGTTACAATGCTAGTGACTTCTGTATCCTGGTATCCTCTGTGTATTTTTAAGCAGTTAAAGCTACGCGTTTCAGCCGTGTAATCTGGCCTTTTTCAAGCTGTACTGCTTTAGGTGTGTGCTCTTAGTGTTTATACCCTTTTTGGGTTTTCAGTAATTATGCTCAGCTGAGAATTATTAAAGGGACACTGAACCCAAATTTTTTCTTTTGTGATTCAGATAGAGCATGCAACTTTAAGCAACTTTCTAATTTACTCCTATTATCAAATGTTCTTCATTCTCTTGGTATTTTTATCTGAAAAGCAAGAATGTAAGTTTAGATGCCGGCCCATTTTTTATGAACAACCTGGGTTGTTCTTGCTGATTGGTGGATAAATTCATCCACCAATCAAAAAGTGCTGTCCAGGGTCCTGGACTTTCTTTTTCAAATAAAGATAGCAAGAGAACGATGAAAATTGATAATAGGAGTAAATTAGAAAGTTGCTTAAAATTGCATGCTCTGTCTGAATCACAAAAGAAAAAATGTGGGTTCAGTGTCCCTTTAAGGTGAATGACTACCAGCTGTGGGCTCCTTGTGTGTGATCATATCCAATAGAATGGAGAGTCTTTTTATTCTTACAGGTTATGCAGTGAACCTTCAATATTACATATGTTTGTATTTATAGAGATAGAGAGATGTTCAAATTTACTTGCAAATTCTAAAATTCTATATTTAATATATAAGCTATGCTTAATAGTATAAAAAATATATATTTACTGTCAACTGAATCCTTACGAAATAAAAAAGTTTATACAAAATACTTTACAGATAATTAAATAAAACAAACTTAAAAACATGTTAACTTAAAAACTCTATAGTTACAATATGAAATTCTATATTTAATATAATCTCTACAAAATATAGAATTTCATACTGTAACTATTAATGTCAGAATTAGCCCCTATATTCTGTCTTACTCAAATATTCCTATAGAGTTTTTAAGTTAACATGTTTTTAAGTTTGTTTTATTTAATCATCTGTAAAGTATTTTGTATAAACTTTTTTATTTCTTAAGGATTCAGTTGACAGTAAATATATATTTTTTATAATATCAAGCATAGCTATCTCTATAAATACAAACATATGTAATATTGATGGTTCACTGCAGAACCTGTAAGAATAAAAAGACTCTCCATTCTATTGGATATGATCACACACAAGGAGCCCACAGCTGGTAGTCATTCAACTTAATAATTCTCAGCTGAGCATAATTACTGAAAACCCAAAAAATGATATAAAACACTAAGAGCACACACCTAAAGCAGTACAGCTTGAAAAAGGCCTGATTACACAGCTGAAACGCGTAGCTTTAACTGCTTAAAAATACACAGAGGATACCAGGATACAGAAGACACTAGCGTTGTAACTTCTGATGCTCAACTTCATGCCAAAACAACTCTTCAAGGATTGCTAACCATTACCACTGTAACCCAGGTAAAGTACACGTAGGACCGCAGAGCCCTATCACAGCACAGAGGAAATCCGGAACGCTCTGAACAAACAGGAGAAAAAACGTAAACGGGCTCCAGGACCGGTTTACGTGACCACCGTGGGCAGACAGTGAGAACAAACTTTTTCTGTTTTAAAAAGCATCCAAAAATATATCGCTTGCATTTAAAGAAGATTGCACAATTTTCTTCAGCTAACATTAAAGGACATACAAAGTATTAATTATTGGATATAAAAACACCGGGACTATCTATAAAGAATACTGACACTTTGCACAGAAAAGCCAAGAAGTTTTAAATCTCCTTTTATTCATTGTCTACTCTGGGGTACCCCAAAGACTATATTTTGTAAAAAAAATCGGCCGACCTTACAATAAATTATCGTTTTAAATACATTAATAAAGTATTGCATTAACTTTGAATTGATATTTTTTTTTTTTTTTTTTTTTTTTTTTTTTTTAAAGAATGATTTTTATTGGTGTTTTCAAATAATAAATTGACAAGTACAATGGTTATAGCACAAGGGTGGTACATGGTGTAATACATTTAGATTATTGGCATTAAATAGTCCTTTAGTTGTTGAGTCTCCCTTGTATATTCTCGGGGGGGGGCGGGCAAAGGGAATGCGTACAATAGGGGAGGGGGGTGGAGAAGAGGGGGGGGGGGATGACTAGTACATTGTACTCAGAATTGAAATTAACAATCTATAAATGGATAACATTTATGTCAAACGTGACAACAACAATAACAACAGGAATAAAATGAAAATGAAAATCACTGGAAGAATTTAATGTATACTCATAGTGTGTTCTAGTTTTGTATGTTAATAGGCAAGGTCATCAAGTCAAGGAGGGCTTTTTTATTGTGTTAAGAAGTGTCTCCCAATAGAATTTGACTTCTAGAAATGTATTTAGTTGGTTCCTTTTATAATACCCATACTGCTCTAGCTGAATGATTTCAGAAACCTTAGATAGCCACTGTGAAACTGTTGGTGTTGATACAGACTTCCACTGTTGAGCAATCAGTAATTTCGCGCTATTTATGCATATCCTGGTCAGTGTAGCGCGCAATTTGCAATGTAGATCTGGATTTTGGTTTAGTAACACTATTTCTGGAGTGAGTGTGAATGTTTCCCCTAATGTGGTTTGTAGTGTCTCTTCTATTGTGCTCCAGAATCTGTGTAGTTTTGGGCATTGCCACCAAATATGAGCCATGGTACCTACTTCTCCGCATCCCCTCCAGCACTGCGCTGTTGAGGAAGGGTATATTTTGTGTAACCTTTGTGGTGTCAAATACCAACGCATGAGGACTTTGAAGTTCATCTCAATGAGTTTTGCAGAGGTGGATGATTTACGTGTGTTGTGGTAGATTATCTGCCAGTCTTTGTCTTCTATTTGGATGTTTAAGTCTCTGTGCCACTGTACTGTGAATTGTGGTGGGGTTTGTTGTTTTGCGGTCTCAAGGGCTTTCTTGGCTCTTGACATAGTTCCTTTAAAGGGAATCTCTGAGAGACATAATTGCTCGAAGGGAGTAGGGGGTCTTATCAGGTCTTCTCTTGTATGATTGTTGTGGAGGTAATGTTGTAATTGAGAATGTTTCAGCCATGAGGTGAATGCGCCTCTTAATATGGTCGTTAAGCTGTCGTTGGGTTTGAGCTTTCGATTTTCTAGTAGAGTAAATATGGGTGCTGTTTCAGGGAGTTCCCATGGGGTCTTGGCGTTTTTCAGTGGGGTGTATCCTCCTGAAAGTTCCATGTTCGGGGAAATTGGGGTTAAGGGTGATTGTGGTGTGGACAGTTTTGGGTACCTCTGCACTAGTTGGTCCCAGGTTTCTAGGATGTGTCTATAGAGGGGGGACGTTGAACATGGGGTGGTTCGAATGTTATTAGGGATCCAGCAGAGTGAGCCTGGTCTAGGTGTTCTTAATATCTGGGAGTCCATGGATACCCAGGCTTTAATTCCACTCTTATTGTGCCAATCTAAGATATGTTGAAGGGCCACTGAATGGTAATATGTTTCTATTTGGGGGACTCCTAAACCTCCCTCCCTCAGGGAGCGGTATAATGTGGCTGCGTTTATACGGGGCTTTTGTCGACCCCAAATGAACATGTTAATACATTGTTGAAGTCTGTGTAGGTAGGGTTTCGGGAGAGTTATAGGTATTGTTTCTAGTATATACAGTATCTTGGGTAGGATTGACATTTTTATGGCTTGAATTCTGCCCCACCATGACAGTGGTTTGTCTTTCCAGTTTTGTAGGGTGTGTTGGACATGGTTATGTAAGGGTTTATAGTTTGCGTCAAACAGTTGTTGTATTTTGGGGGTTATAAGAACTCCTAAGTATTTCAATTGTGAGTTATTTATTTTGTAAGGGCATAGTTTCTCAATTAGATGGAGTTCTTTACGTGGAAGGGAAACATTTAGAATTTCGGATTTCTGACCATTGATCAGGAAGTTGGACAGGTTACCAAATGTCTCAAATTCTTTCATCAGGGCTGGGATAGAGCGAGTGGGGGATGTTAGTGTGAGTAGAACATCGTCGGCAAACATTGATAGTTTGTAGTGATTAGGGCCTATGGGTACTCCTGAAATGTTTGGGTTCATTCTAATGTGGGATGCTAGTGCCTCCATGGTTAACACGAACAAGATTGGGGAAAGAGGGCATCCCTGTCTTGTTCCATTTGTAATACTAAAGCTGTCAGATAATACTCCATTTACCTTAACTCTCGCTGTGGGACTGGAATAAAGTTGGAAAATTCTATTAATCATGTTGTCTCTAAAGCCAAAGTGAAGGAGAGTGCTTCTAAGGAAAGGCCAGGCCACTCTATCAAAGGCCTTCTCCGCATCAGTGGAGACCAGGAACATGGGTATGTTGTGTGACTTGGCATAGTCAATTAAATGTATGGTTCTAATGGTGTTGTCCCTGGCCTCCCTGAGCGGGACAAAACCTGTTTGATCCAGGTGGACTATTTCCGGTAAAACCGAGTTGATCCTACTTGCTAGGACTTTCGCATATATTTTGATATCCCCGTTTAACAAGGAGATCGGGCGGTAACTGCTGGGGCTTGACTGGGGTCTACCATCTTTGTGGATTACTGTGATATGGGCTTCTAGAAGTTGTTGTGATAAATGACCTTCTTTGTCTAATGAGTTGAATAATTTGGTCAAGTGGGGCACTAGAATTTGTTGGAATTGTTTATAATAGCCATTTGTTAAGCCATCTGGGCCTGGGCACTTACGGGTGGGGATTTTTTTGATCGCTGCGACGACCTCCTGCTCTGAGATTGCCTGCTCTAGGGTCTTAGCTTGTGAATCTGTTAGGGTTGGTAACTGAGCTTGTTCTAGGTACTCTTCTATAGGTGCAATGGGTTGTGAGTTACCTAGGGGGGATATGTTATACAAGGTAGTATAGTAATTACTAAAAGTGTTGGCTATCTCTTTACAGTCATACTGTTCTCTTCCGTCTATGTCTAGCATTTTATGGATGAAGTGGGATAGTTGCTTCTTTTTTAAAGCCCTAGATAGTAGTGGACCTGCTCTATTCCCATCCGTAAAATATAGTTTCTTTAAGTAATAAGCTTTTCTGTGCATTTCCCTAGTTAGAAGGTTGTTTAAATTGGTTCTGGCAGTGGTTAGGGTTGCGAGGGTGTCTGTTGAGCTGGGTGTATTCATGTGGGCATGTTCTGCTGCCCTGAGTTGTTTTGATAATTGTTCATATTCCCTATTGTAAGTTTTTATGAGTATAGCTTTTTGTTTAATAAGTTCCCCTCTCACTACTGCTTTATGAGCTTCCCAGATTATTCTTGGGGACGTCTGAGGTGTTACGTTGAATTGGAAGTATTCAGATAATGTTTTAGTCGTTTTTTCTATTATTTGGGGCTGAAGTAAGAGAGTGTCATCAAGTCTCCAGCAGAAGTCTGTTATCGGCTTGTCTGGCCACTCTAATGACATGGTTACACCCGAATGGTCTGACCATGAAGTTGGTATTATATCAGTATCTCTGACTAGGGACAACCCTATTTGATCTATGCAAATGTAGTCCAGTCTAGAGTATGTTTTCTTGGGGTTAGAGTAGAAGGTAAATGTTTTTTGTGTCGGATGTTGAATTCTCCAAGCGTCTAGTAATGAGATGGTTCTAAGGCTATGTGTAACCGCTTTAATTGTGTTGTGAGTCTGCGAGCTTTTGGAAGTAGAACAGTCGAGATTGGGGTTAAGAGCTATATTGAAGTCACCCGCTAAAATTATGGTGCCTTTGGCCACTTCTAGCAGTTTCCCTGTGATTTTCTTAAAAATTTTTGCCTGACCTGTATTGGGGGAATATGCATTTGCTAGGGTGATTGGTTTGTTATAAAGTTCTCCCACTAATATCAGATATCTACCTTCTGGGTCTGTAAACGTGGAGATGTTGTGGATATGGATTGATTTGTGGAGGAGGATCCCTACCCCATTTCTTTTTTTGTGGGTGTGTGAGCAGAGGTGACATGAAGGGTAGTGTTTAGTTGTGAACTTGGGTTCCTCATTATGTTTGAAGTGGGTTTCTTGGATGAAAATTATCTCACTTCTATGTTTTGAAAACCAATTAAGTGCTATTGATCGTTTTGATTGGGAGTTTAGCCCTTTAGCGTTTTGTGTCAATATATTGAGGCGTTTCACAGCCATCTGTAGGGGTATGTAAGCTGTGTCTGGTGATTAGTAATTGTAGGCTTAGGTGTTGCTAGAATGGGTGTGTTATGGGATGTTGGGTGCTTGATCACCTTCGGTCCTTGCAACAAGATGCTATATGTGACGTTTTGTACAGTCATGATTCCAGTGTAAACAAACTTAACAATAATGAACTTTGAAACAACAAATAGAAACAAACACAAAGTCATTGCATAAATACATATACAATATATCAGAACAAGGGGGATACTACTCCATTCATAATTATGCATGAACATGAGTGTATCAGCTACTTCCTGTATTTGGGTTATGGTTACTGGTGTGGTGGATTATACATTTACGGTAATACTGTATATTGTGTACACAGACAACACAGTTCAATCAATGATACTCACGTATCCAGGCGGGTATATGGCTAAACCTGGTCAGTTTGATGTAGCAGACCGGGCTGATTCTACCTCTAGTCTAATAAGAGAAGGGTAAAAAAATAAAAAGAAAGAAACAGTGCTAGGTTAACTGACAAGTCTTTTGGCATTGTTTATAGTCTCAGGTGAGACTCAGTTCAGGGTCCAGAGAGTTAGAGAATTGTTGTGGTCTTTTCCTTCCAACTCTGTTCCATGTGCTTCTCTGCAGCTTGGGGTCATTAGTAGATCTTGTTTCCTTCAGTGGAGGGTCCTCGTCTAGGGGTGGCAAGGTGGGTTGATGAATGTTTAGTTGTTTGCAAAAGCTCTCCAAGTCCTCAGGTGATCTATATATTGCTAATTGGGAGCCTTGGAGGACTTTTATGCTAAATGGGAATCCCCACCTATATGGGATTTTCAGTTCTTGCAGATGCTGTGTTAAATACCTTGCCTCTCTTCTCTTGTTTAAAGTGATACTGCTCAAGTCAGCATATATCTGGATTTTATCTCCTTCAAAGGTAATTTGGTGCATTTTCCTTGAGGCTTCCATGATCTTTTCTTTGTCTGTGAAAAGCTGCATTTTCAGTATGATGTCTCTGGGAGGTTTATCTTCCGGTGGTTTGGGTCTCAAGGCCCTGTGGGCTCTTTCTATGGGCATATTAAGCGGGTCTGTACTTTTCAGGAGGAACTGAAAGAGGTTCCGCAGGTATTGTGGAATTTGGGGTGTATTTATTTTTTCAGGTATTCCTCTTATTCTAAGGTTATTGCGGCGTCCTCGGTTGTCTAGGTCCTCTAGTTGGAGCTGCATTTGCTGTATTAGTGAATCGTGGACTTCCACTGTTCTGTTTCGTGTATCTGAGTCAGTTTGTATGTGGTCTATGTCTTCTTCAATATGAAAAACCCTCTCACCTAATTCAGAGATGTCTTTTTGTACTTCTTTGAGACCATCTTTTATCATTTTACCCACTTGAGAGATGAGTATGGCGAAATCTGCTTTTGTGGGGAGATTGTCAATGTCTGCCCTTGTGAGAGGGGCTCCTGGTGCCATGTCTTGTGTGCTTGGGTCTGAGACTGGCAGCATCTCTGCTGAGTCTTGGGATGTAGGTGACTCTAATTCAGGCTCCTCAAGTACTTTAAAAAAATTATTGAGTTTTGCCGATGTTGTTGTGTGTGGTTTTGCATTCTTGTCTTGTTTAGGTAGTCTTCTTGCAGCCATTATATATCCGTTTGCACAGACAGTTGTGGCCTGCTCTGAAGGATGTAAGTATGAGAGGGTTTTAGTGATAAGCCTGTGCTGTGGCCTTGTTAAAGAGGTATATTTGCTTTTGTTTGCACTTATTTGTATCCGTGCTGCAGCGTTAAGTAAATATTAAGTGCCCAGATGTAGGGGCCGGTCTGGTGTTGTGGTGCTTATTTGCACAATAAAAGGAATTAAGCCATTTATCGAGTCTGTGTTAGCTTAGTTATCCGTCTTGGCATGGATGCCTTAGAGGGATTGATGCCGGATAGCCCTTTTCGTCGTCTCAGGTAAGGAGATGTTATCAATCTGCTGTTAGGTGTATTGAGCAAGGGTACCGGGCATCTTAGGGGCTTCAGTTCATGTTTTGTGGCAATGAAGTTACCTTATTTGTTGACAGGTGACGATCCGGGCTTGCAGATGCACTGTTTGAGCTGCGCATTTGGGCCTAGTCGGTAGACGCGTCACGCATTTTCTCTGCTTGTCAGTTTTCTTTCTGAGCGAGCAGCGTCTCCCAGACCAGCCTTGTGGTGCCTTGTGATTTTCCGGTGTCCGGTTCTGTTGTTTGGGACCCTTTTACACCGGTTATGGAGTAGTTATTTGCTCAGGAAGAGCTTGTGAAATCGGAGCTTTAGCTTTTTGCAGCCATGTTTGACGATGGCTGGCTCCGCCCCCCTCTTGAATTGATATTTTATCGTATTAATTTTGAATTAATATTTTAACCACATTATTCCAGTATCGCATCAACTTAGAATTTCTGTTTTTAGGATCTAGTTAATAAATGATATATTTGGTTATTTACACAGTCTAGAACTTATTCATTTATTTACATATATGTAGGCAAACGCAATAAGTGCTAAATTATTGCCAGTTTTAAGTGCTAAATTATTACCAGTTTTAAAGTTTTAAAGAAAGTGTTAATCACTTTAATCTATAGATATATTTATACAGGTTTAAGCATTGGTTTGCGCTATTACTCCAAATCCACATTTTTCTTTTAATAGGTTATATAAACTACTCCAGCTGAACGGTGCTCGTGCAGACAAGGGACACTGCCTAGTTCCTGAAGATAAGTCAAGACCACATAATGTCCACAGCACCTGTTACTTGAAATCATCTTTATTAAGACATAAAAAAGCAACGTTTTCGGGAAACGTCGCTTTTTTATAAGTCTTCATAAAGATGACTTAGCATAACAGTTGCTGTGGACATTATGTGGTCTTGGTTAATAGGTTATGGCAGATTAGGGCTTAATAGTATAGGTTGCGCTGGGGCTGAGGGAACGTAAGGGGTTAATAGTTTTCTTTAGTATTGAATTTATATCTAATCTAAAATGATATGTATTGTCATGTAGAATGCATATTATTTTAAGTATTGTATCTAATTTAAAATGTAGTTATTTTTGATTGTTCATTTTATTATTTTAAGCATAAATATATAATTGAAATATATCTTTATGCTTAAAATTCTCCATGAGAATATTCCACTGAACTGTCTGATAAGATTAATTTAATGCTATAGGAGAAGTTAAAGCACTATCAAATACAGTAGAATTGTATAATCAGAAAGTACACAATACAAAAACAATATAATAGTACTTTAAATTTTAATGTGTAGACATTTTTCTGTCAATTTTCAAAGTTTACTTCAATTTGCTGGCTCCCTGTGTCATGTGACAGCCATCAGCCAGTCAGCTGGTGCCTTGATAATGGATATAAATTAGCAAGTCTCATAAAACTGCATGGTCTATATGAATCACACAGTTCAATTTTGACTTTAAGGTCCATTTAAATAAATCCAGCTTTTGGAGTATCTACAGAAATAAACAGTTTGTAATGCAACTGAATGGAATTTATTCAATTAAAGATATGTATTTTCCATTGAGAACTTGACACTAGCATTAAATTGATTATTATAAATGATTTTCATTTATTTTAAAGATATGAGATATTAACACTATTTTTTTATTTTTGGACAAATAAAATACACTACATTTTTCAATAATTGTTCGATTTGACTGAAAATTATAAACAAACAGCACTTTAACTTAAAAAATACCAAACTTAAAACAATTGTGTGTTTATAACTTTTATAAGGGGGAAAGGCTTTTCTACAAGTGAGAAAGACTTCAGAACTTCAAATTTACATCATTTAAGGGGGGAAAGTTATAATTTACACTAGTCAATAACGATTTAGCAATGTCTTTGTCACTTGATCAATTCCAGTACCAAAAAGTTCTTGGCTAGTAAAAACCGCATTTAAAAAAACACTATCTGTTTTTGTGATGCAACTGTCTTGTAGGAGTAGCATTGCCTACACTTTAACTTTATTTGATAACAACTAAATAGTGTAAAAATAAGTGCAAATAAGGATATAATCCAAAAAGTTCCACAAAGTGTTCCAGGGGGTTAATCTTCTTGTCCAGCCAACAACTCCTGCAAAAGAGATAGTGCGGATCAGGTCCGCCAGACCTTGCTGAATACGAAGAGCAATACGCTCTCCGTATTCAGCATTGCACCAGCAGCTCACAAGAGCCCCCTGAAGAATCGCGGCCAGCAGGGGGTGTCAATCAACCCGATCATACTCGATCTAGTTGAATTGCAGCGATGTCTGTCCGCCTGCTCAGAGCAGGCGGACAGGTTATGGAGCAGCGGTCTTTAGACTGCTGCTTCATAACTGGTGTTTCTGGCGAGCCTGCAGGCTCACCAGAAACACGGGGCATCAAGCTCTATCCGGAGCTTGGTAGATAGGCCCCAATGTATAAATGTGAAAAGGACAAATATTCACAATCCATAGAGAAATTACTTATCTCTCAGTATTATAGCAGTAGGTTGCCTGTTTCCCATTTCAGACCACAACCTGTTTACCTATAATCTTAAAGTACCAGCTAAACCCACTTCTCCATCTTGCTCCTGCACCTGTAGAAATCTGCATGCTTTGGATCCTCTAAAAGTGTTCCAGGGAGATAATCTTCTTGTCCAGCCAACATCTCCTGCAAAAGAGATAACAGTAGCAAAATAGTTAAGTATGTAGGAATAATGTATACATGTGAAAAGGACAAATATTCACAATCCATAGAGAAATCACTTATCTCTCAGTATTATAGTAGTAGGTTGCCTGTTTCCCATTTCAGACCACAACCTGTTTACCTATAATCTTAATGTACCAGCTAAACCCACTTCTCCATCTTGCTCCTGCACCTGTAGAAATCTGCACGCTTTGGATCCTCTCAAATTTTAAAACTAATTCAACATCACCTCCCTCAAACTTCCACGATAACCTGCCCTGGTCTTGCTACAGCCCATTACAACAATACTCTCTCCTCTACACTAGACACTCTTGCTCTGAACATGATTCCATCCACTGTAAATTAATTTTCTATTCATACACATCTGCCCTTCACTTAGCCAAGCAAATTTACTTATCTTCTCTTATATCTACTCTCTCCTCAAATCCTAAACAACTCTTCTCTACTTTCAACTCTCTCTTCTACCCACCTGCACCCACTCTTATATCTGCCTTTGGTGCTCAAGACCTGGCAGAATATTTTCTAAACAAAACACAAACTATCCAAAGTAACATCCCAACACAAGCTTGCAATCTTCCACCTCCACCCCCGGTCACCACCTTTGCCACTCTATGCATCTTCCACCCTAGCCACTGAGAATGAAGTGAGTCCCTTATTGTCTTCCATCTCCACCACCTGTCCACTTGACCCTATCCCTTCACATCTAATACCTTCTCTGTCTTCCACCCTGACCCTAGATCTTCCTCACATTTTCAATCTATCCCTTTATTCCAGTTCATTCCCATCTTCTTTCAAACATTCAAAGATCACTCCCATACTCAAAAAACTGTCCCTCAACCCTAATTCTTGTGAAAACTCCTGGCAAAACTAGTCTATGACTGCCTATCCCACATCCTGTCCTCTTACTCCTTGCTTGACAATCTGCAATCTAGCTTCTGTCCCCAACACTCAACTGAAACTACCTTGACCAAGGTTAATAATAATATTTTTGCTAAAAGTAACGGCCAATACTCTATACTTATCTTACTTGACCTCTCTGCTACCTTTGACACAGTTGACCATCCCTTTCTTCTACAGACTCTCAGCTCTCTTTGTCTTTGTGACACTGCCCTCTCTTGGATCCACTCATCTTTCTAACCAGTCCCTTTCTTTGTCATTTGCTGGCAACTCCTCCCCTTCAATGCCTCTGTCGATTTGAGTACCTGAAAACTCTTTCCTGGGTCCTCTACTCTTCTCTAATTATAATTCTTCACTGGATAAACTTATCAACAGATATGGCTTCAAATATCACCTCTATGCTGATGACACTCAGACCTACCTCTACACTTATGCTTTCTCTCCCTCTGTCCTTTCTCATGTCAGTGACTGCTTATCTGACATTTCTTCCTGGATGGCCTCTCACTATCTAAAGATTAGTGTGTCCAAGACTGAGCTCCTTCTAATCTTCCTTTAACTCTACGCTGATATCTCACTTTTCTATCACTGTCAGCAGCATCACTATCTCCCCATCACTGCTACTCCCCACTACCTCGCCTCACAATCAACAAATATACCACAGGCCACCCCCTAAGGTCCAAAAGTGACCTGCTCTTTGCATCTTCTATAATCACCTCTTTCCACACTGGACTGCAGGACTTCCCTTGTGCGGCACCAACCCACTGGAATGCACTTCCTTGCGCTATCAGACTTTCCTTTAATCTGTCTTCCTTAAACACTCCCTAAAGACATATTTGTTCAAGGAAGCCTACCACCCAACTCCGTAACAAATGAATTCCACTTACCTAATAATTGCCCCATCTAACTTTTTACTAACATCATTCTCACTCTTGCAGTCCTCACCTACTGTTTCTCACTTTCCTACCCTCTAGATTGTAAGTTCCCATGGAAATAGGGCCCTCCATTTCTCCTGTAAATGTTGTCTTGTCTCTTACAAATATTGTATCATTATTGTACCATTTGTACAGATGGACAGTGCTGTGGAATTTTTTTGTGCTTTATAAATAAAATATAATAATAATAATAATAATAATAATGATAATAAAAAACAAGCCCTCAGCTGTAAGGAATATACTGGAATCCTTGATAATTTTAAAATCATATTTATTAAAAATACTGATAGTGGGGGCACAGTTTGATGATGATGAGGAGAATGGCCGCATCTCTTTGAAGCTCCGGAGTTTCGGGTTGGGAGATTGCCCATATCTGGGCACACACAAAGTTAGAGGCAGGCACAATAGCATGGCAGACCTCTATAACACTGCCATGGGCATGCAGTTGCCATGATCCGTGATCAGGATAGTTTCTCTGTATTCACCAGTGCGGCCTACACTTGGCATCCAGCGGTAGGACCCACCATCTTACCACCATAGACCCTTCAATGTGCACTTAATTTAACCTGCCAGTCCGACATTAGAGAATTGGAGGGTTGACTATGCAAAATTATATTCAAGACAGGATAAGTACCCATGCTTAATAAATACTGTCTGCCTGCATGTCATCACCAAAACTCTCTCTCTACACTTAAAGGGTAAATAGCAGGCACAAAACCCCTATGATATAAGCTGCCTTATTACTTATACCAATGTGCCCTTTTTTCTTAAGAAGCAATTCTCTTGCTGCTTAAATTGCTAAATGATATGGAAGCAGGGCCGGATTGGGGATAAAAACTATTTTCTGTTGGGCCCATAGAACGCCCAGAAGCAGACCTACTCAATAGAGGTAAATGTTGCAAGATTTTTTTGGGGCTCCCCAAAGGTAAGCAAAACTAATAAAATACATTATACTCTGTATAATGATTTTGAGGATAGATATATGGACTTGCAACTTGCACTAATAAAAGGCTTCCTTGTATTAGGATTGCACACATTCTGCACACGCCTATGTATAGGATGGCTCTTTTGGGCTCCCTCCAGCACTTGGGCCCTGATGCCACTGCACCTGCTTCAGCAATGGTAGTTCTAACCTTGCACATGCCCCATTTTTCTCAAGGGGATTACTGGGGTTTAATGACATTCTCCTTCCCTCAAAAATTAAATTATATTAGTTTATAATAAAAAAATACCAGATTGCTATTATATAGGCACCATCCATGACTACTTTTCACAGTGGGAAAATGATTATCCATAGTGTGACTTGACTAGACACTAGAAAACATTCAAAGGTGGTATACTAAAACACATGGTCTAGGAAATACATAAAGCTCAGAGGAGAAAACAAGAGAGATGATCTAGCTACAGCTTCTCACCAACAGTGCCACCCCCTTAAATTGTAGCTGGCCAGCCCCAGCTGCTGCCGCCCACCAGGAAAACTCCTGGTTCCCTGGTAGGCTAATCCAGCCATGTATGGAAGGCTGACAATTAAGCCTCAACTACTTATATGGCTTATTATAATTGTTCTGGAAAATGTTGTAATCTATACTAAAGGAGAAAGAGCGGGAAATAGATGGGGTAAAATAACCACATAATGATAATTATCTAAAGGTGTAATCGCCTTACTGTCTCAAGCTACAATATGCTTGATGCACGCTAACTTCAGGACTTCGGATATCACAACCACGTTAACTTCTTCTTTCCAAATACATTGCTTTGACACACAACATTTTTACAATTCAAAATGAATATAATTTTAACAATTTTACAATTAATAAGAGATTATAGAACCAAATATAATATAAAAAGTAATTAATATATAAATTATTTACATTCATGCTTGAGCTTGGATTTGAGCCCTTAACTCCCAGTCAAAAGGAAGCTAAGATATCACAATACACATCAGTATCTGTATAATGTTAAAGCAATTCTTCTATCTAAAAAAAATATATATTCACCAATATATAAACTTTTGTTATTTCTCTCTCTATAATCATTTTCTTTTAATGAAAATAGTGAATATTTTTTTACTTATAGTAACAATCTACTATGCAGCTTAAACCCACAGAAAGAATTTAATTAAACATCAGACAATAACTATTAAATAGTTATTCTTCCATTATTCTATAGAACTCATGGCTGCTTTATATCTGGAATGTGATGAGTTAAAGTTTTCTACAAATCAACAGCAGTTGGGGGATTTATAAACGAGAAGCTGGAATAGGAGGATAAATCCTTCAAAAAGCCTATCTGGTAAAACGTACGTTGAAGTGATTGGACTAAGTGAGCTGATAATTCATAGAGGGCGGGACTTCCTTGTGCATTATTGCAATTGCTAAACAGAGAATGCTAAGTGTAACTCAGTGAACTTGTTACTTTGTAGCGTTGTTTGTTATGCATGGATCCCAAGCCTTTTTAGTTCATTGTTTCAGTCTCTTTAATAAATTTGATTTTACAATTATGCAGGATTCTAGTATACTCCTTACAGTCGAGGGGCTTGATACCTACTGCTATAATACTGAGAGCTAAGTGATAGCTCTACAGAGAGTGAGTACTTTTCATGCTAATGCATTATCTCTACTATTTTGCTAACTTTCTCTGTTTTGAAGGAATTGTTGTCTGGACAAGAAGAGTAATCCCCTTAAATACCCTGTGGGACTTTTTGAATGTTATCTTTATTTAAACATATTTTGTTATATAATATTTTTTTTATTTTTAGTGTAATCAAAAGTGGTTTTCTATTTTTTATTTAATATTATTTTAACTTTTTTAAGTTTAAAAGGACATTCTAGTCAATATTGAAATGCACATAGATGAATTACATCTTTGAATAGAAATATATTTGTACTATACGTTTTGGCAAAAATGCTTTTAGTAAAAGTTATCACTGTGTCAGGACAATTGTCTGGGAAAAGTCACCATTTTGATATTGCATATTAATCACATATGTCTGTGCTATATAATATAGGGGTACAATTGATCATGTGTATTTACTTATAGATTTAGGTACACATACACATATATATTATTTATCAGTATTAATATGTAGCTATTAGCTAGTATTGCTTGCTAGTATATAATTGCTTACTGTGAAGTTTTGTACTTTATCAAAATAATTCATGTTTAGTTACTATGATATTCAAGGTCCCCAACAAAGCTGCATGATTCCTATCATTATATTATTAATATAAATATCCACAAATATCCCCATGTTTTTCATACATGGTTCTAGAAAGTCTCTTTTTCTATAAACATTAGTGGGGTTCAACCTTGGTTAATGGTCAAATGGAGATACTCACTTGTTTTTCAGAATATATTTACAAAATACATATTTGTCTATTATAGCTTAGTGACGAGTGTCATCTTCCAAGGGAAAAATATTCTGACGGCTAAATCTTAGCTCATTAACAAAAAGATTCATTAATCTGTAATTAGTGTTAGCCAATCATTTATTTGAAACCTAACCTTATCAGTGGGGTCGAGTTAAGAGTCTTCCATAAAATACACACTCACCCACAAGAGAGGGCGGAAGGGGACACAAGCAGACGGCACAAAGGGCCACACTGAGCATAAGGTTAATGGCAAGAGAGGGACCTGGGGTAACCTAAGAGGTTATTTTTACACTGAACCCTAGTGAAGGATCCAACAATATTGTATGAAATAAACCCACATGAAACAGTTTTGTTAATATGATTTATGCTCTTTAGATTGTTTGAAAATAGGGTGAATTTAATGTTTAAGAGATTGGATTATATAAGGTAGAACCCTCTTGCTCACTTTTTTCCTCTTCCCTCCTTCCCCCCCTTTTTTTTTTTTTTTTTTTTTTTTAAATGTTTTTGTTTAAAACGCTAAAAAACATGGTGAAAATTTCTTTTAAGGATTAAGGATCTGAATTACTCAAAGTAAACACTAAATTTATTATTAATTTGTCACAAACCATTAAGTCTTGTAGATGTTTTTGTTTTCCTCGCAGTATGGTTACTCACTGAGATGTTTTTGCTTAAATTATTTGAAATCAGGGTGAATTTAATGTTTAAGAAATAGGAATATATAAGGTAAAATAAAAAAAAAATTTCTCTCTCTCTCCTTCTCCTTTTCCTCTTTTCTTTCCTTTCTATTTGTCCTTTTTGTTACCTTTTTTCTCTTTTCTCTTTTTTTGGTAAATAGGAGCTCCTTTCATGATTTTTAGTAAAAAGACTGTGTATAATTATTATTGTGAAAATGATTTATTGATGGCCAGATTGGCTATGTTTGGGAAGTTTATGCTTGAACCTTGTACTAAACAGCTAGGGAGTGCTGGGAAAATGGGAATAACAATTTTTAAAATCCCCCTTTTTTTTTTTTTTTTCTTCTTTCTTTTTTTCCTTTTTTTTCTTTTTTTTATCCCTCTTTCCACTTCTTGCCGCCTCTCTCCCTCTCCCCATGTCCTTGAATATCGGGCATTTTGATGGTTAAGTTTATATCATGGAATGTTGGGGGAATTCATTCCCCTGTTAAAAGAAAGGCCATAATAAATTACCTTGGTAGAAGGAGCCCTGATATAGTCTGTTTACAGGAGACCCATCTCTCTGAGATTGAACATCTGAAATTAAAAGGGAAATGGGTAGGAGAAGTTGTCTCAGCATTATATTCCAGAGCTGCAAGAGGGGTTGCAGTTTTATTTAATAAACACTTAGATTATACATTAAAAAAAATAATAAATGATAAAGAAGGTAGATTTCAATTCCTTATAATAACATTAAATGGAAAAGATATGCTGCTGGGCAATATTTATGGCCCCAACAACCAAGATAGTAAATTCTGGAGGAAAATAAATAAAATAATGGGGAACCAACCAGAAATTGATATTATTATAGCAGGGGATTTCAATGCCACCCCTAATGGATTGTTAGATAGGAAAAATATGACAACTCAGAATAAAGGTACCAAAACAAGACGGGCACAGCTAAAATTTGAGACAAATATATTTTCTGCACTTTGCTCTCAATTTGAGCTGGTTGATATTTGGAGATTGCTCTATCCAAATTGTTTGGAATATACTTGTATCTCCAAGACACATAACTCCCTATCTAGACTGGATATCTTTTTAATATTAGATAAATTGACACATAGAGTAAGGGAAGCTAAAATTCTAGACCTCTCATTATCAGATCATGCCTCGATACTTTTAAAGATAGAAGATCACACTAAAAGTAATTACAATACCTTTTTCTTCCCCAAATTTTTATATCACTCAGTCAAATTTAAATCATATTTAGTTGATTGCTGGGAAGAGTATTATCGGAACAATGAGGAATATATAGATAATAGTAATATCTTTTGGGAAGCAGCAAAGGTCACTTTAAAAGCCGATATTAATCACTTTGTGAAAGGGTTTAAGAAAGAACAACAGAAAAAGGATAAAGACTTAGCTTATAAATTATCTATAGCATATTCAAATTATAGAAAGAAACCAAATAGAATAAATAAAGATAAGTACTTTGCTTGCAAAAAAGAGAGGGAATTATTTCTTCTAGACTCAGCACAAGTAGATATCTATAAAGGCACAACTCAATTTAGGAGATTCGGTAACAAAGTGGGCAATTATTTGTCGAGATTATTTAAAAAAACCAATAAAAAAAAAACAATTAAAATCTTAAGAGATGGGGGTAGGATTGTTAACAAAGTCGAGGAAATATCGGACTTATTCCAACAATATTATAGTAATTTGTATAAATCCCAGTCCCCTGATAGATCTGAAATGGGGGAATTCTTTAAAGACTTGAACCTGCCTCATATTACGGAGGAAGAGTTGGATTTTTTGAATGGACCTATCTCAGACCAGGAGATAAGTAAAACAATTAAGTTAATGTCTAAGGGTAAGGCTCCTGGACCAGATGGTCTACCTATAGAATTTTATGATATTCTTAAGGAAAAAATCATACCTATATTAAATTCACTCTATAATAACTATTTCTGTCATAATGCTAAAATTACTGAGCAGTTTAAAACTGCAAACATAATATTAATTCAGAAAGAAGGGAAAGACCCAGAGGAGGTCACCTCTTATAGGCCAATTTCATTATTGGGAGTGGACTATAAGATCTTAATGAAGATAATAGCAGAGAGATTAAAGGATATCCTTCCAAACCTAATTCATAGGGACCAAGTGGGGTTTGTTAAGGGGAGAACCTCTGAAATGAATATTAGAAGAATTCAACACGTTATTTGTCAATATGCTGAAGAGGCTGCTGGGGGGGGGCCCGGCGCACTGCCGGGGGCCTTTCTCCTGTCATTAGACGCGGAGAAGGCCTTCGACAGGGTTGAATGGGTCTTTCTCCAGCAGACACTGTTTAATTTTGGCCTTAGAGGTAATTTTTTAAACTTAATATCTAACGTATACTCTGACGCCAGGGCCACTCTTTTGGTAAACGGCGATATCTCTGCTCCCTTTTCCCTATCTAGAGGAACAAGACAGGGGTGTCCTATGTCACCACTGCTTTTTGACTTGGTACTTGAACCCCTGGCTATGAAACTCAGGAGGAAAGTACTAGGCTGCAGACTGGACGAGGAGATATTTCAGTTATCTATCTTCGCGGATGATCTTCTAATATGTGTATCAGATCCAAACTCTCAAATTAATTAAGTGATCTCTCAGTTAGAGATATACGGAAAGATCTCAGGATATAAAATAAACTTTTCTAAGTCTAGTATTTTATGGCTTAAAAAACCAAAAACAAATACGGTTCACCCATTTGTAGAAACAGATACATTAAAGTATCTAGGTTTATATTTATCCCCTTCTCCTCAAAATTGGTATAGGGATAACATAGTATATGTTTTAAATCACTGTATAGAGAAGCTTAAAAACTGGGTAGACCTGCCACTCTCCCTTTCAGGAAGAGTGGCAGCGTATAAGATGTTTATCCTCCCAAAGATACTCTACACCTTGCGTATGTTTCCCTTATTAATTAAACAACATGATCTAAATAAGTTCACGAAAGCCCTTCGATATTTTATCTGGCGAGGCAGGAGACCCAGAATTAAGATGGATAAACTATATCTACCATTTATTAGTGGGGGCTTAGCATTGCCCAATTTGTTACTATATAACTACGCCACCCTACTGCGGTTCCCACTAGATTGGATTTTCCATTCTAATACCTATACAAATTGTTCATTAGATAGAAGACTATGTAAATCATTGGCATTAGAATTTGTTTTGTATGCATCTAACAAAGAAAGAGGGAGGGAAATATATCAACACCCTATGTTGAAAGACATTCTGGCTGCTTGGACTGCAGCTATGAAAATCATATCAATAAAAAAGAAAGCGTATTCCAGATGGGTACCATTAGTGGGGAACTCCCAATTTATTCCGGGCCTAAATTATTCAACATTTCAGCGTTGGGGAGACTGTGGAGTATCCAACTTAGGACATTTATGTAACTGGAAGACTAAGCAAATACTTAAATTTGAGGAAATTCAAAGGCTTTATCAAATTCCGGGTAAGGATAGATTTTACTATATACAAGCAAAACATTATTTAAAGTCATTTCTTTACCAGGACTCTGATTCATTCTTTCAGCCTCATCCTTTTTTGGACCATCCAAAAATCAGGCAGAGGCCACTCTCAGTTATCTACGAAATACTTCGAAATGGCTTTAAGTCAAGGCAACTAGAAGATCTTTATAATAAATGGGAGAATAGTATACCTATCTGTAGAGAAGATAAAACCATACAAACTAGTTTTGGGACAATATATAAATTGGAGAATTCAATGGCAGGAAGGGAATCGCATTTCAGACTTATGCACCAAGATTATTTAACTCCGAATAGAGTTTGTAAATGGAATAAAGGGGTGGAGAACAAGTGTATTAAATGCTCAAAAACTAACCCAGATTTACTCCACTTGATATATGAGTGCCCTAAACAACTTCAATTATGGTCGAAAGTGAGTTTTTGGCTTTCTAGCATACTAAAACTAGATATTAAACTATCAGCAGTAAACATTTTTTTCCTTACACATTCTCCTTTATGGGAGGGAAATAACAGATTTGTACATAAAGTGATAATAAAAGCAAGATCATTGATCTTTTCCTGCTGGATCGATAGGTACTCTCCAAAGGTTAGTCAACTTAAGAAAGCAATGTTGAAAGAAGGCATTCTTGAAGCATATGACTATAAAAAGTTTTGCCCTTTTAAGGCAGATAAATTTTTTAATGTTTGGGGTCCATTTATTAAATCTATGGGAAATGACTATACGAATCACATTAATGGAATTATTAATATCCCCCAACCATCTGGAGAGGGGGAGAGAGGGCATTGAAAGGAGCTGTGAGGAATTGAGAGGAATTCTATCAATATTTGTTTTTTTTTCCCCCTTTTTTTTTTTTTTTTTTTTTTTCCCAAAGCGCCTCCCTAGACATAGTGATAAATAACTTATTCAAGAATTAGCTCCTTGGTCAATGCTAGGACTAAGGAAAAACGTATCTTTTCTTTTTGGGAAAGAAATGAATGTGCAGTTTAAATGTTTCTTTTTTGTAAAAGGTCTTCCCTTTCTTGTTCATCCTTTTATATATGAGATGTAAAGCAATTGTGTACCTGAAAAAAAAAAAAGATTCATTAATCTGTAATTAGTGTTAGCCAATCATTTATTTGAAACCTAACCTTATCAGTGGGGTGGAGTTAAGAGTCTTCCATAAAATACACACTCACCCACAAGAGGGGGCGGAAGGGGACACAAGCAGACGGCACAAAGGGCCACACTGAGCATAAGGTTAATGGCAAGAGAGGGACCTGGGGTAACCTAAGAGGTTATTTTTACACTGAACCCTAGTGAAGGATCCAACAATATTGTATGAAATAAACACACATGAAACAGTTTTGTTAATATGATTTATGCTCTTTACATTTATATTTAAACATTCGTCACTATCTGACAACTTTTGCAAGTTATCAAACTTCTAACAGGTACGCTCGCCACTATTCCGGCCCAGCGTACCTGCTTTTTAATCCACCACCCTGGAGGCCGCAGATGCCATAGGAATCAATGGAAGTCTTAAAGCAGCAAAAGCTTATTGCCCCAAAGTAATCAGCTCTTTAACCTGTTAGAAAAAGTACAAATGCCCCCCCAACATTAAAACCCACCACCCACACAACCATCCCTACTCTAAAACCCACCCAATACCCCCTTAAAAAAACCTAACACTAACCCCTCGAAGATCACCTTACCGGAAGAAGTCTTTACCCAACCAGGCTGAAGTCCTCAACGAAGCCGGCAGAAGTGGTCCTCCAGAAGTCTTCATCCAGATGGCATCTTCTAGCTTCATCCATCCAGCGCGGAGCGACTCCATCTTCTAGACATCCGAAGTGGAGCATACTCTTCATCCAACGTCTTCTTGAACAAAGACGGTTCCTTTAAGTGACGTCATCCAAGATGGCGTCCCTTCAATTCCGATTGGCTGATAGAATTCTATCAGCCAATCGGAATTAAGGTAGGAAAAATCCTATTGGCTGATGCAATCAGCCAATAGGATTGAAGTTCAGCCAATAGGATTGGATCAGCCAATAGGATTTTTCCTACCTTAATTCTGATTGGCTGATAGAATTATATCAGCCAATCGGAATTGAAGGGACGCCATCTTGGATGACGTCACTTAAAGGAACCGTCACTGTTCAAGAAGACGTCGGATGAAGAGGATGCTCCACATCGGATGTCTAGAAGATGGAGCTGCTCCACACCGGATGGATGAAGATAGAAGATGCCGTCTGGATGAAGACTTCTGCCCGTCTGGAGGACCACTTCTGCCGGCTTCGTTGAGGACTTCAGCCCAGTTGGGTGAAGACTTCTCCCGGTAAGGTGATCTTCAAGGGGTTAGTGTTAGGTTTTTTTAAGGGGGTATTGGGTGGGTTTTAGATGAGGGTTGGTTGTGTGGGTGGTGGGTTTTAATGTTGGGGGGGCATTTGTATTTTTTTTTACAGTTAAAAGAGCTGAATACTTTGGGGCAATGCCCTGCAAAAGGCCCTTTTAAGGGCTATTTGTAATTTAGTGTAGGGTAGGGCTTTTTTATTTTGTTAGGGGGATTAGATTAGGTGTAATTAGTTTAAAAATCTTGTAATTTGTTTATTATTTTCTGTAATTTAGTGTTTGGGTTTTTTTGTACTTTAGATAATTTTATTTAATTTTATTTAATTGTATTTAATTTAGGGAATTAATTTAATTATACTGTAGTGTTAGGTGTAATTGTAATTTAGGTTAGGTTTTATTTTACAGGTCAATTTGTATTTATTTTAACTAGGTAGTAAGTAAATAGTTAATAACTATTTAGTAACTATTCTTTATTGATTAGGGGTTAATAAGTATACTGTAGGTGGCGGCGGTGTAGGGGGTGGCAGATTAGGGGTTAAAAAGTATAATGTAGGTGGTGGTGGGCTCCGGGAGCGGCTGTTTATGGGTTAAACACTTTATTTAGTTGCGGCGAGGTCCATGAACTGCGGTTTAGGGGTTAATACATTTATTAGAGTTGGGTGGGCTCCGGGAGCGGCGGTATAGGGGTAAAACAGTGTACTATAGTGTGGGTGTTTGGTGATAGTATACCAATAAAGCTGTGAAAAAGCAGAAGAGCAGTAAGATCAATGACTGTGCGTTAAGAACAGTCCGCTGCTCATCGCCCCGTACTTGGTGCGTGGCTTTTTGACAGCTTTTTTGGTAAGTTTAGAGAACGTATTCAGGTCCGCGGCCGCGATGTTAGGCGATCTTAGGCGAGCGTATTTGTGCCTTCGAATGCAAGTAAGTTGACGGCTTGATAAGTATATGCCAAGCAGTCAATAAAGGCTGAAAAAACTATCCATCAGTAACAAATAAGGAGAAATAAGTGAGTAGGACTGTGCAGCTTACCCAAACTGATGGATTCTTGATACAGTAAAACAGTAGGTAGTGCTCAGGACCAAACTCACTCTACCTCAGCCAGACCGAAAATGCCGAGCTAATCAGCCATCTTCACGCTGATTCTGTGCCGCAGACCAAACGAGTGACGTCATTTGCTGGTGCCAAATTCAATGGCGCTCCATCAAACGCCTCCACATGAGAATACTTCAACAACAAGAACAAGGCACCCGGTCTCCAGACATCCAAATTCAAACAGCTACACAGCACATTAATCCATCCATCCAGAAAGGCAATCTACAATGTGCAATCCAAAAAAGGTAACTCTCCAGCATAAAAGAAAAAAAGTATTTTTTTTTTTTTTTTATATTTATTTATAACCAGTAGTGTACAATGTTACAAGAAAAAAAGAAACACAAAAAGAACACGCACTTTATCATTTGCGCCACACAGGGCCAAAATGTCAAACAAAATAAGGTTACCTCATTGACCTGCATGGTTACATAGTTCTTAATAAATCAGAAGAGCTTCATATTTGTACACAATACTGGATTTTCAAACAACATTTTTTTAACCTCAAGCATATAAACACAAACCCCCCCAAAAAAAAAAAAAAAAAATATATGACAAAGACTTTTACTTGTGCACCTTTAATGCAGCCCTAAATTAAGTACGGCTAGATTTAGAGTTTTGTCGATAACTACCCGCATAGCTAATGCTGGCTTTTTTCTGGCCGCACCTTTAAAATAACTCTGGTATTGAGAGTCCACAGAATGGCTGCGTTAGGCTCCAAAAAAGGAGCGTAGAGCATATTTAACGCAACTTCAACTCTCGATACCAGAGTTGCTTACGGAGGAGGCCAGCCTCAAAAACGTGCTCGTGCACGATTCCCCCATAGAAAACAATGGGGCTGTTTGAGCTGAAAAAAAACCTAACACCTGCAAAAAAGCCGCGTTCAGCTCCTAACGCAGCCCCATTGTTTGCTATGCGGAAACACTTTCTATGTCTGCACCTAACACTCTAACATGTACCCCGAGTCTAAACACCCCTAACCTTACACTTATTAACCCCTATTCTGCCGCCCCCGCTATCGCTGACCCCTGCATATTATTATTAACCCCTAATCTGCCGCTCCGTAAACCGTCGCTACTTACATTATCCCTATGTACCCCTAATCTGCTGCCCCTAACACCGCCGACCCCTATATTATATTTATTAACCCCTAATCTGCCCCCCACAATGTCGCCTCCACCTGCCTACACTTATTAACCCCTAATCTGCCGAGCGGACCGCACCTCTATTATAATAAAGTTATTAACCCCTAATCCGCCTCACTAACCCTATAATAAATAGTATTAACCCCTAATCTGCCCTCCCTAACATCGCCGACACCTAACTTCAAACATTAACCCCTAATCTGCCGACTGGAGCTCATCGCTATTCTAATAAATGTATTAACCCCTAAAGCTAAGTCTAACCCTAACACTAACACCCCCCTAAATTAAATATAATTTAAATCTAACAAAATTAATTAACTCTTATTAAATAAATTATTCCTATTTAAAGCTAAATACTTACCTGTAAAATAAATCCTAATATAGCTACAATATATATTATAATTATATTATAGCTATTTTAGGATTAATATTTATTTTACAGGTAACTTTGTATTTATTTTAACCAGGTACAATAGCTATTAAATAGTTAAGAACTATTTAATAGCTAAAATAGTTTAAATAATTACAAATATACCTGTAAAATAAATCCTAACCTAAGTTACAATTAAACCTAACACTACAGGATCAATAAATTAATTAAATAAAATACCTATAATTATCTACAATTAAACCTAACACTACACTATCAATAAATAAATTAAATACAAGTCCTACAAATAAATACAATGAAATAAACTAAAGTACAAAAAATAAAAAAGAACTAAGTTACAAAAAATAAAAAAATATTTACAAACATTAGAAATATATTACAACAATTTTAAACTAATTACACCTACTCTAAGCCCCCTAATAAAATAACAAAGCCCCCCAAAATAAAAAAATGCCCTACCCTATTCTAAATTACTAAAGTTCAAAGCTCTTTTACCTTACCAGCCCTGAACAGGGCTCCTTGCGGGGCATGCCCCAAGAAGTTCAGCTCTTTTGCCTGTAAAAAAAGCATACAATACCCCCCCCAACATTAAAACCCACCACCCACATACCCCTAATCTAACCCAAACCCCCTTAAATAAACCTAACACTAAGCCCCTGAAGATATACCTACCTTGAGTCGTCTTCACCCAGCCGAGCCAAATTCTTCATCCAAGTGGAGCAAGAAGAGGTCCTCCATCCGGTAGAAGTCTTCATCCAAGCGCGGCAGAAGAGGTCTTCCATCCGATTGAAATCTTCATCCAAGAGGCATCTTCTATCGTCATCCATCCGGAGTGGAGCGGCAGCATCCTGAAGACCTCCGACGCGGAACATCCATCCTGGCCGACGACTGAACGATGAATGACGGTTCCTTTAAATGACGTCATCCAAGATGGCGTACCTCAAATTCCGATTGGCTGATAGGATTCTATCAGCCAATCGGAATTAAGGTAGGAATATTCTGATTGGCTGATGTAATCAGCCAATCAGAATCAAGTTAAATCCGATTGGCTGATCCAATCAGCCAATGAGATTGAGCTCAGATTCTATTGGCTGTTCCGATCGGAATTTGAGGGACGCCATCTTGGATGACGTCATTTAAAGGAACCGTCATTCGTCGTTCAGTCGTCGGCCAGAATGGATGTTCCGCGTCGGAGGTCTTCAGGATGCTGCAGCTCCGCTCCGGATGGATGAAGATAGAAGATGCCTCTTGGATGAAGACTTCAATCGGATGGAAGACCTCTTCTGCCCCGCTTGGATGAAGACTTCTACCGGATGGAGGACCTCTTCTTGCTCCGCTTGGATGAAGAATTTGGCTCGGCTGGGTGAAGACGACTCAAGGTAGGGAGATCTTCAGGGGCTTAGTGTTAGGTTTATTTAAGGGGGGTTTGGGTTAGATTAGGGGTATGTGGGTGGTGGGTTGTAATGTTGGGGGGGGTATTGTATGTTTTTTTTTACAGGCAAAAGAGCTGAACTTCTTGGGGCATGCCCCGCAAAGGGCCCTGTTCAGGGCTGGTAAGGTAAAAGAGCTTTGAACTTTAGTAATTTAGAATAGGGTAGGGCATTTTTTTATTTTGGGGGGCTTTGTTATTTTATTAGGGGGCTTAGAGTAGGTGTAATTAGTTTAAAATTGTTGTAATATATTTCTAATGTTTGTAAATATTTTTTTATTTTTTGTAACTTAGTTCTTTTTTATTTTTTGTACTTTAGTTAGTTTATTTCATTGTATTTATTTGTAGGAATTGTATTTAATTTATTTATTGATAGTGTAGTGTTAGGTTTAATTGTAGATAATTATAGGTATTTTATTTAATTTATTTATTGATAGTGTAGTGTTAGGTTTAATTGTAACTTAGGTTAGGATTTATTTTACAGGTAAATTTGTAATTATTTAAACTATTTTAGCTATTAAATAGTTCTTAACTATTTAATAGCTATTGTACCTGGTTAAAATAAATACAAAGTTACCTGTAAAATAAATATTAATCCTAAAATAGCTATAATATAATTATAATATATATTGTAGCTATATTAGGATTTATTTTACAGGTAAGTATTTAGCTTTAAATAGGAATAATTTATTTAATAAGAGTTAATTAATTTTGTTAGATTTAAATTATATTTAATTTAGGGGGGTGTTAGTGTTAGGGTTAGACTTAGCTTTAGGGGTTAATACATTTATTAGAATAGCGGTGAGCTCCAGTCGGCAGATTAGGGGTTAATGTTTGAAGTTAGGTGTCGGCGATGTTAGGGAGGGCAGATTAGGGGTTAATACTATTTATTATAGGGTTAGTGAGGCGGATTAGGGGTTAATAACTTTATTATAATAGCGGTGCGGTCCGCTCGGCAGATTAGGGGTTAATAAGTGTAGGCAGGTGGAGGCGACATTGTGGGGGGCAGATTAGGGGTTAATAAATATAATATAGGGGTCGGCGGTGTTAGGGGCAGCAGATTAGAGGTACATAGCTATAATGTAGATGGCGGCGCTTTGTGGTCGGCAGATTAGGGGTTAATTATTGTAGGTAGCTGGTGGCGACGTTGTGGGGGGCAGGTTAGGGGTTAATAAATATAATACAGGGGTCGGCGATGTTAGGGTCAGCAGATTAGGGGTACATAAGTATAACGTAGGTGGCGGTCGGCAGATTAGGGGTTAAAAAAAATTAATCGAGTGGCGGGGATGTGGGGGGACCTCGGTTTAGGGGTACATAGGTAGTTTATGGGTGTTAGTGTACTTTAGAGCACAGTAGTTAAGAGCTTTATGAACCGGCGTTAGCCCAGAAAGCTCTTAACTACTGACTTTTTTTCTGCGGCTGGAGTTTTGTCGTTAGATTTCTAACACTCACTTCAGACACGACTCTAAATACCGGAGTTAGAAAGATCCCATTGAAAAGATAGGATACGCAAATGACGTAAGGGGATCTGTGGTATGGAAAAGTCGCGGCTGAAAAGTGAGCGTTAGACCCTTTTTTTAATGACTCCAAATACCGGCAGTAGCCTAAAACCAGCGTTAGGAGCCTCTAACGCTGGTTTTCACGGCTACCGCCAAACTCCAAATCTAGGCCGTAGTTCCTTCCCTGACCTCCACCCATTGATATGGTATACTTTCTTCCAGGATCAGTGTTAAGAAACATACTAAATTTTTTAGAGGGCATATAAATTGCCTTTGTATATCTAGAGGCCAGTCCAAAATTAATTTTAACCATATCATATAACTCGATTCTCATTTGTAGGTTGATTAATTTGATAAATTCACCCAGAGCAGGGGCTTTTCTTAGTTTCCATTTTTTAAATATTAAGTTTTGTGCTGCCATTATGGCGGTGTTAACTGGCTGCTGATCTCCTGACCATATTGAGCCTTGGTAAAGAAGAAAAATCATACTTGCAGTAAATTCAATCCGTGTCCCCACATATTTGTTTAGCCAATAATTGACCTTACCCCAAAATTGTCTAATTTTGGGGCATGACCACAAACAATGTAATAAATCAGCCCTTCCAGCCCTGTATTTATAGCATCACGTGCCCATTTATTTAGTCTATCAGGAGTTAAGTAGTAATTATTAATAATTCTCCAATGAGTTTCCCTCCAACTAATTATTATTGTTGCTGACATACTTAAACTTATACTTTTCATAACCTCATCTTCCTGTATATTTGTAATATATTTTTGAAGCTTCTCCCTGATTTCCCTTATATGACTAAACCCTAATTTGCAGAAAGTCAAAGAGAAACCCTTAATATTGTAACGGCAATCCTATAGATGAAATGATGTAAAGTAAAATACAGTCCAGTATGTGTGAGGCCGTCAAAATGTACAGGCAATGCGAAACAAAAGAATAATATGAAATCGGTATTTGGGAGACAGTCACACAGAGCGCTGCACACAGCAGACAACTATAGGAAAGTCAATGTGCTAAACAGCTTATCGTGCACTCATGAGTCATCCATTAACTTCACTCACCAGTGTATCTTGGAGTGGGGGATCTTCCGGCAGTCTCAATGCCTATACCTCTGAAGGGGCTCCCAAAAAAACGCCAGGACGAAGCGGTGAACTTCCCAACCGCCTCAACTTATCCCAGCCAATGGCCTCCTTCATCTAGGAATTACTCCTCCCCTCCGCTCCGCTCAGTAGCACTGTGAGACTTGGGAGTGCTTCAGCTAGCCGCTAGCCGCAAGTTGCAAGTATACAGACGGTCCTCACACATGCTCCAAAAGACCCACAAACAGCATAGATGCAGCCGGTAAACAGTGTATCTTGGAGTGGGGGATCTTCCGGCAGTCTCAATGCCTATACCTCTGAAGGGGCTCCGAAAAAAACGCCAGGACGAAGCGGTGAACTTCCCAACCGCCTCAACTTATCCCAGCCAATGGCCTCCTTCGTCTAGGAATTACTCCTCCCCTCCGCTCCGCTCAGTAGCACTGTGAGACTTGGGAGTGCTTCAGCTAGCCGCTAGCCGCAAGTTGCAAGTATACAGACGGTCCTCACACATGCTCCAAAAGACCCACAAACAGCATAGATGCAGCCGGTAAACTGGAAGGTAGAAAATTTTTCAAAGAGAACAAACCCAGCTGCATAAAAAACGTTCCTTTATTAATTTCTTGGTTTAAAAATGGTGATACACAGCAAAACAGTGGAAGGTGCTGAGGGCGCAGCACTGAACGGCTTACATGTTTCGGAAATGATCCGTAGTCATAGCCTACAGTGCTGTGCCCCACACCTGTTTAAAACAGATTCAAACAAATGTGATTCGCTAACAGTAAAAACACGCCCTCAGTCTAAACCCTAACACACCTGTTAATATGCATTGAATGTCCCTACGTGACCTATCCGTAAGTAGAGATAAAACGTTATAGAAGATGCAGAGTGATTAATTGTCAAACACTATATGTATAATTTTTACAGCCACCAAATTAGGTTACCAAAAAGACTCAAACATTTATTGGCAGCAAGAATAAATATGTTAAACTCGAAGTCAGTTACAGAGTGGAGGGCAATTGTCAACCCGGGAATATACTGTAGAGAGTAGCACCATACTGCACTCATTTGATTAAAGGGGCAGTCTCATCAATGGCGGTACTATTAGTTAAAGGTGTAAACTCCTATAAACTAAAAAATGAAGTTTAGTTTAAAAACCTATATATTAGTATAAAGAGGGCAAATTCTGGTACTGCTCACTTAAAGGGGCAGTGTCCTACAAAAATAAATTAATATATAATACTATTGAGAAGGGGGGGGGAAATAAATTTAGACTGTATTTCCAACATATCCCATTAAAAATGGGATGACCTCGAGTTAAAACAATACACCCTGGTTCCTAAATGACATAAAGAAACCTAGGCTCAATTGATTATTAAGCTACCAGGTTAGATATAACTGACTGTAATTCTAAGGGCAAGGAACCCAGTAAAAAACCTTATGTTCTATTTAAGCTTGATTTGGTGAATAATCCTTAGGTAAGTAATATGTGTACCTTACAGCCCTTATCAATAAAATGTTTATACCAAGGAAAAAGATGCAAAATCCTTACTCAAAATCAAGCTTGAAATAAATGCATAAATAAAAGTGTAATAATAACCAGTAAAGTCTTAAATTGTTCTGCCTGTGGATAACAATAAATAGATAGTTTAACCATCTGAATACATGTGTCTATTCGATAGTGCCTTTACTTTGCAAAGGTATATAATAATGTCCTAGACAGTATACAAGTGGGATAGTGTCTGAAGGAAGGAATTAGAAAAGCTTTATAATAATGGCAATAATGAAACTACAAAGGAGTGTAAGGGAGTTGGAATGTTATCAACTATGATGGAGTATTTGTAGGGGAAATATTCCTCTATAAATATATATAGTTTAGTATAGTGTACTCTGCCCCTATTACCCCTGAAAGTGATAATCACTCCCAGAGATTTAAGACATCATATCTGGAATTTAGTCCATATGGCACCCTGGTGCCCATTGTAAAAATCCAGAAAGCTTCGCGTCTGGCGAGAAGTGTTTCCACATCTCCACCTCTAGGAGGTCTGTTCACCTTTTCAATCGCACACCAGGTAAAACCCTGAAGATTGTTATCGTGAAAAACCCCAAAGTGTTGAACTATGGGAGTTGATGCTCTCTTTGTCTTGAATGAAGACAAATGTTCTCTTATCCTAGTATTCAGGTCACGAGAAGTGAGTCCTATATACTGGATTCTGCACAAGGTGCACTCTATCAAGTAGACCACTGACTCCGTCTTGCAGTTCATACAAGATCTGATCAGATATTGTTTTTTAGTCTTCTCACTCGTAAAATCCCTTGTGATGTTCACAAACTCACAGGGTTTACACTTCCGATGCCCACACTTGTACATGCCAGTATGTTGTAGCCATGAGCTTTGTTTGGACTTGTCAGACTTGAGTAGTGTAGGTGAAAGGATAGAGCCTAACGTAGGGCTCTTTCTATAAGCACATCTCAATCCAGTTTTCACAGTGTCCACCAATTTGTCCTCTGCTAACAGCAATGGGAAATGTTTGCGAACAATGTCACATACCTGTGGATATTGGACACTATGTGTAGTAACAAACGTTACTCCCTGTCTGGCTTGTCTTGTGCGCTGTTTGGTACCCAAAAGTTTCTCCCTGGGAATGGTTAGAACCTGTTCCCTGGCTTTTTTAATGGCCTTAGATGGATAATATCTATCCCTTAGTCTCCTTTCCAGGGCCTTAGATTCATTAAGAAAATCAGTCTGCAGAGTACAATTTCTCTTGAGCCTGGTGTATTCACCTTTTGCTATAGCAAAGGGAACATGTTTCGGATGACAGCTAGTGCCCAAAAGTAGGGAGTTGCCCGAAATGGGCTTCCTGTAAATCGTAGATTTCACTGTGCCCATAGACGTGGCCTCCAATGTAAGGTCTAGATAGTTGATAAACCTGTCACTAAGTTCAAAAGTGAACTTGAGGCCAATCTCATTAGAGTTAAGATGATCAATGAATTTTGGGATGCTGGTTTGGTCACCAGTCCACACAAATAGGAGGTCATCAATGTACCTCCTATAAAAGGAGATACAATCTTTATAGGGATTACTATCTCCAAAGATGTGGTAAAACTCCCACCACCCAAGGAATAAATTGGCAAAGGATGGAGCAAATTTGGCTCCCATGGCGGTCCCACATCTTTGGAGATAGTAAACCTCCTCAAACTTAAAGAAATTGTGTGTAAGTAAGAAGGTGGTGACTCTTAAGATGTACTCAGTGAAAGTCTCACCGTACTTGGACTCCTGTTCAAGAAAAAACGCTATAGCTTGTACTCCCACTTGATGCGGGATGCTAGAATATAGCGAAACAGCATCGACAGTAAGCCATTTAGACCCTTTCGTCCATTCAATCTTCTCAATCAAATTCAGAATGTGTTTTGTGTCTTTCACATAAGAATGGAGAGACATTACAATTGGTTGAAGAATGGAATCTAACCATTCTGAGAGATTGCCTAAGAGGGAATCAATCCCACTCACGATAGGCCGCCCCTGGACGTTAGTTAGGGTTTTGTGGGTTTTAGGTAAGTGGTGGAAATATGGAGTCTTAGGGAAATCTACTAGCAAAAATTCTGAGGTGGTCCTGTCAAGGATACCCAGTTCAATACCATCATCAAGAAGCTGTTTGAGTTCCTTTTGGAACTCACAGGTAGGATCCTTACTTAAGACAAAATAATCCGTCTCTTTTCGTAATTGTCTCAGACCCTCCTGGATATAGTGCTCCCTGTCCATCACCACTACCATGCCGCCTTTGTCATGAGTGCACGATAAGCTGTTTAGCACATTGACTTTCCTATAGTTGTCTGCTGTGTGCAGCGCTCTGTGTGACTGTCTCCCAAATACCGATTTCATATTATTCTTTTGTTTCGCATTGCCTGTACATTTTGACGGCCTCACACATACTGGACTGTATTTTACTTTACATCATTTCATCTATAGGATTGCCGTTACAATATTAAGGGTTTCTCTTTGACTTTCTGCTATTGCTTTTGGGTATACACTGGAATATACTAACACCCTTATATGTAACACGGCAACCTCTAGTCTCCTACCACACAGCATAAATATGGAAGAAACACAGCCTACCTTTTATTCATTGATGTCAGTGACTGCACGTACAACTACCTCCACGGACTGTGAATTAATTTTCTCAGAAGACAAAGGAGTACTCACTTTAGGTACCCTATTTGAGCAAATGGAGAATCTATTATTAAAGGAGTCCAAAACCCAGTGGGATATATGGACATTGGAGAAGTATCTGAGCTTAAGTATGATACCAAGAGGTCTGAGACTATATAAATTTCCCACCTTTGAAGTGGACACTCAGGATAAAGATTTTGTTGAAGCCTGGAATGCTGTACTCACAGATTGCTCTATGAGACTTATGAGTTTGCTCATACAATATAAAAATAAGTTGCTGGAGAGTATTAGAAAGGATATTGATGATTTGCAAGTTGAAATGAATAGAAGGAGCAGTAACACTGATTTTGCCAGATTTGACAAAACCCTTAGGGAGTTGGTAGCCAAGGGTAGATCTAATATAATGGAAACTAAGAATACCAAGTTTATTAGAGATAAATTTGATTATTCGAGTAACTCTGTATATATTTGGAATAAAACCAACAGGGGTAATTTTAGATCAAACCAACCCAGGTTTGGAAGGAGGAGGAGAGGCAATCGAAACAGGAGTAGGAGTAGGAATAATGATAACAAAGGGAACACTACCAAGAATGTTACATTCTCAGGGAGTGAATCAGATGGATCTAGTGAGGGAGAATCACTCAGTAATACAACACCCACTATGCCTAATACCACCCAGACAAATGTCTATACTTTAACGCAGGCCCCACATATTGATATCTTGCCTGCAGGCAATAGGGATGGTATTGCAGTCCAGGGAGTTAATACAACACAAGGTGTGTATCTGGACTCAGTCCCTGTTACACATGTACGAAACCAGGTTGACCCCTATACCATGAACCAGGTTTTTCCCCAGGAACGGGATGTCCCCAAGGGGGGAGGGAGACGGACCACTCAACCTGGCACACATTACAATCAGGGACAGGACAGGTACAAACTCAGGGAGCCCAGGCCACAAACTCGCTACAAATAGATGACACAAGGATAGTAGGGAATGTTGTTAACTTGTCTACACAAATTCTTAGTGAAGCCCAATACAAAGTACTGAACAGAGGTCTTAACTTTGCACCATCTAATGATTTTGACCTCTTTAGAACAATTCTAGATGTCAATAAACTTGTAAGGAATTTAACATTGAGAAAGCACTTTTCTAGTGATGGCAATAATGAAGTATCATTGACTCAGACACAAACCTCGACCCAGGTTAACGAAACTAGTCTGGAGAACCATGATTTTAAACACATTTGTGATGTGGTCTTGCTACAACAGCTCCAGTATGATACACCTGGAGCAACAGAGGGAACCAACAGGGGTCCTATTTTCAAAAAGAGATCCAAATTCTATCCAATCCAGAACAGAGGCACTGTTATAGAAACTTTCTATAATAGAGTAGAGAGAGATCTCTTGACTCTGAAAAATAACCAACCCAAACACTCATTTAATCTATCTCTCTCTGAAAAAGAAGCGATGGTGACATTGAGAGACAATAGCTCCCTTGTCATTAAAAACTCTGACAAAGGCGGCATGGTAGTGGTGATGGACAGGGAGCACTATATCCAGGAGGGTCTGAGACAATTACGAAAAGAGACAGATTATTTTGTCTTAAGTAAGGATCCTACCTGTGAGTTCCAAAAGGAACTCAAACAGCTTCTTGATGATGGTATTGAACTGGGTATCCTTGACAGGACCACCTCAGAATTTTTGCTAGTAGATTTCCCTAAGACTCCATATTTCCACCACTTACCTAAAACCCACAAAACCCTAACTAACGTCCAGGGGCGGCCTATCGTGAGTGGGATTGATTCCCTCTTAGGCAATCTCTCAGAATGGTTAGATTCCATTCTTCAACCAATTGTAATGTCTCTCCATTCTTATGTGAAAGACACAAAACACATTCTGAATTTGATTGAGAAGATTGAATGGACGAAAGGGTCTAAATGGCTTACTGTCGATGCTGTTTCGCTATATTCTAGCATCCCGCATCAAGTGGGAGTACAAGCTATAGCGTTTTTTCTTGAACAGGAGTCCAAGTACGGTGAGACTTTCACTGAGTACATCTTAAGAGTCACCACCTTCTTACTTACACACAATTTCTTTAAGTTTGAGGAGGTTTACTATCTCCAAAGATGTGGGACCGCCATGGGAGCCAAATTTGCTCCATCCTTTGCCAATTTATTCCTTGGGTGGTGGGAGTTTTACCACATCTTTGGAGATAGTAATCCCTATAAAGATTGTATCTCCTTTTATAGGAGGTACATTGATGACCTCCTATTTGTGTGGACTGGTGACCAAACCAGCATCCCAAAATTCATTGATCATCTTAACTCTAATGAGATTGGCCTCAAGTTCACTTTTGAACTTAGTGACAGGTTTATCAACTATCTAGACCTTACATTGGAGGCCACGTCTATGGGCACAGTGAAATCTACGATTTACAGGAAGCCCATTTCGGGCAACTCCCTACTTTTGGGCACTAGCTGTCATCCGAAACATGTTCCCTTTGCTATAGCAAAAGGTGAATACACCAGGCTCAAGAGAAATTGTACTCTGCAGACTGATTTTCTTAATGAATCTAAGGCCCTGGAAAGGAGACTAAGGGATAGATATTATCCATCTAAGGCCATTAAAAAAGCCAGGGAACAGGTTCTAACCATTCCCAGGGAGAAACTTTTGGGTACCAAACAGCGCACAAGACAAGCCAGACAGGGAGTAACGTTTGTTACTACACATAGTGTCCAATATCCACAGGTATGTGACATTGTTCGCAAACATTTCCCATTGCTGTTAGCAGAGGACAAATTGGTGGACACTGTGAAAACTGGATTGAGATGTGCTTATAGAAAGAGCCCTACGTTAGGCTCTATCCTTTCACCTACACTACTCAAGTCTGACAAGTCCAAACAAAGCTCATGGCTACAACATACTGGCATGTACAAGTGTGGGCATCGGAAGTGTAAACCCTGTGAGTTTGTGAACATCACAAGGGATTTTACGAGTGAGAAGACTAAAAAACAATATCTGATCAGATCTTGTATGAACTGCAAGACGGAGTCAGTGGTCTACTTGATAGAGTGCACCTTGTGCAGAATCCAGTATATAGGACTCACTTCTCGTGACCTGAATACTAGGATAAGAGAACATTTGTCTTCATTCAAGACAAAGAGAGCATCAACTCCCATAGTTCAACACTTTGGGGTTTTTCACGATAACAATCTTCAGGGTTTTACCTGGTGTGCGATTGAAAAGGTGAACAGACCTCCTAGAGGTGGAGATGTGGAAACACTTCTCGCCAGACGCGAAGCTTTCTGGATTTTTACAATGGGCACCAAGGTGCCATATGGACTAAATTCCAGATATGATGTCTTAAATCTCTGGGAGTGATTATCACTTTCAGGGGTAATAGGGGCAGAGTACACTATACTAAACTATATATATTTATAGAGGAATATTTCCCCTACAAATACTCCATCATAGTTGATAACATTCCAACTCCCTTACACTCCTTTGTAGTTTCATTATTGCCATTATTATAAAGCTTTTCTAATTCCTTCCTTCAGACACTATCCCACTTGTATACTGTCTAGGACATTATTATATACCTTTGCAAAGTAAAGGCACTATCGAATAGACACATGTATTCAGATGGTTAAACTATCTATTTATTGTTATCCACAGGCAGAACAATTTAAGACTTTACTGGTTATTATTACACTTTTATTTATGCATTTATTTCAAGCTTGATTTTGAGTAAGGATTTTGCATCTTTTTCCTTGGTATAAACATTTTATTGATAAGGGCTGTAAGGTACACATATTACTTACCTAAGGATTATTCACCAAATCAAGCTTAAATAGAACATAAGGTTTTTTACTGGGTTCCTTGCCCTTAGAATTACAGTCAGTTATATCTAACCTGGTAGCTTAATAATCAATTGAGCCTAGGTTTCTTTATGTCATTTAGGAACCAGGGTGTATTGTTTTAACTCGAGGTCATCCCATTTTTAATGGGATATGTTGGAAATACAGTCTAAATTTATTTCCCCCCCCCCTTCTCAATAGTATTATATATTAATTTATTTTTGTAGGACACTGCCCCTTTAAGTGAGCAGTACCAGAATTTGCCCTCTTTATACTAATATATAGGTTTTTAAACTAAACTTCATTTTTTAGTTTATAGGAGTTTACACCTTTAACTAATAGTACCGCCATTGATGAGACTGCCCCTTTAATCAAATGAGTGCAGTATGGTGCTACTCTCTACAGTATATTCCCGGGTTGACAATTGCCCTCCACTCTGTAACTGACTTCGAGTTTAACATATTTATTCTTGCTGCCAATAAATGTTTGAGTCTTTTTGGTAACCTAATTTGGTGGCTGTAAAAATTATACATATAGTGTTTGACAATTAATCACTCTGCATCTTCTATAACGTTTTATCTCTACTTACGGATAGGTCACGTAGGGACATTCAATGCATATTAACAGGTGTGTTAGGGTTTAGACTGAGGGCGTGTTTTTACTGTTAGCGAATCACATTTGTTTGAATCTGTTTTAAACAGGTGTGGGGCACAGCACTGTAGGCTATGACTACGGATCATTTCCGAAACATGTAAGCCGTTCAGTGCTGCGCCCTCAGCACCTTCCACTGTTTTGCTGTGTATCACCATTTTTAAACCAAGAAATTAATAAAGGAACGTTTTTTATGCAGCTGGGTTTGTTCTCTTTGAAAAATTTTAAACCCTAATTTTACATATAATATGTTATACCAATATGATAGTGATCTAATGCCCGCTTTATATAGTTTAAACCTCGCCTCTAACTCTTGTAAGTTCCATCCTAGCTCACTTGATTGGGACAGCGTTGTGATAAAACTTCTGACTTGCAAGTAGGCATAAAAGTTCTTTTGAGGGAGATGGAATTTTTTTGATATTTCACTATAGAGTTGTACCTTATTTGTACCTTCTATCAAAAGCTGTATGAAAGATAAAATTCCTTGCGTATGCCATTCTCTGAAAACTATATTATATTGCCCCGGAGAAAAAGCAAGAGTTCCCACAATCGGGAGATATTGGGATTTTCTATAATCCACCCCCATTATATTGCAATATTTTTGCCAGGCCAGAATAATATTTGAAATTGTTGATATCTGTTTAATATTCTCTGGTAACTTGGCATAAGTATGGTATAAAGCAGATTTTAGACTAAAAGGTGTTATTAGTTCCGTCTCTATATCGTAATAGGTAATATACTGTGGCTCAAGTAACCAATCTATCCCATATTTTAACATCGCTATCCAATTATAATAACGTATATTTGGCAAGGCCATACCCCCATATTTTTTAGGTATAGTTAATCTATCTAGGGATATCCGTGGTCTCATCTTGCCCCAGATAAATTTGATACATGCCTTATTGTATTTGGCAATATCTTGCCTTGTGATAAACAATGGCAAGTTTTGAAACAAAAACAACAGGCGCGGGAAGACGATCGTCTTAATAAGCATAATTTTAGCAGAAAGGGAAAGAAAATACATATTCCATCTTTGTAGCTCAGTGTGGAATTTAGAAAAATAATCAGCATAATTGAGATTATACCAGCCACGTGGATCGTTTCCCAAAATGATTCCCAAATATCTGATGTTCGCCACTTCCCTATACGGGTGTTCACTGTAGCTATTTTTGTTTTTATTAATCCATAGAATTTCCGATTTCTGGTTATTAACTTTATACCCCGTAAATTTACTGAACTGGTTAATAATCTCCAAACTCATTGGGATGCTTATTTTAGAGTTACTAAGAAAAAGGATAACATCGTCAGCATATAATGAAATAACCACCTTATTGTCTCCTAATTTGATACCAGCTAATTTCTCTCTAAAATATATTGCAAGAGGCTCTAATGCGATATTGAAAAGAAGTGGGGATAATGGGCATCCCTGCCTGGTTTCTTTTTGTAGAGTTATATATGGTGTGCACCCCCCATTTATTATTATTTGTGATCTAGGTGTTTTATATATCAGTTTGATTAAATTTACCAAGTTACCCAAGAATCCGAACTGTAATAGTGTGGTGGTCATGTGGTCCCAAATTATGGAATAAAACGCCTTTTCCGCGTCTATTGTAATTAAGGCAAGATCTGTTTTATCATATATTCCTGTTTTATATAGTTTATTATGGTAATGCTCAATGGTTAATAGTACCCTACGTATATTTCTAGCTACATTCCGCCCCGGCATAAAACCAGTCTGATCTGGGTGAATAATTTCTCCTACGACCTTCTTGAGCCTATTAGCAATAATATCCATTAAGAGCTTATAGTCATTGTTAAGTAGCGATATGGGTCTATAGGAACCTATATCCTCTGCTTGTTTACCTTTTTTAGGTATCAGAGTAATTACTGAGTCCATAAAGTATAACGATTGCATTCTATTTTGTACAAAATATAGATTTAATATCTCAGACAAAATATCAACTATTTCTGGTTTCAATATCTTATACCATTCTGCTGAGATACCATCTGGGCCTGGGGCTTTCCCGGTCTTTGTTCTTTCTATGGCAGCCTTAACTTCCTCTATAGTTACTGGTAAATTCAATTGAGCCAATTTCTCCCTATCGATTTTTGGAAGATTAATCTCTTTCCAGAAACTCTCTTTTGCATTTACATCTACTTTCCCTTGAGCATAAATATTCTGATAATATTTAAAAAAGGCCTCACGGATTTCCATTGTTTTGATATATATTTTATTATTAGGCCTTATTGTCAAAATCGTATTTTTGTTTTTCCTAAAGTTTCTAATTTTAGTCAGTTGTTTAGCTGATATACCCTGTGGTCCCTGCCAGTGATGCCTATTCTTAATGTCTTCCAAAGCCCATTTTTTATTAAAAAAAAAGTCTTGCTCTGCTCCAGACTTCCTATAATTGTACCATCAAATCCTGTCTGGCCTTATGATATACTTTCTGTGCACATTTTTCAGCTGATTCGCTAGTTGCAACTCCCTATTGACCATTTTTCTTTTCATTCTTACCATATATTGTTTAATTTCCCCTCTCATGACCACTTTACCAGCTTCCCAAAAAGTTTATATTTTATTCCTATACGTACTATTCAGATTGCAATATTCCCGCCACCTCTGCACTAGCCAATTGCAAAAACCTAAATTGTTAACCATATATCCTGAAAATCTAAAAGTATTTATATTTGTTCCCTCTTGGCCCTTGAGATTTAATTTTAAAATTATAATATTGTGGTCTGATAAGACAAAATCTGCAATTTCAGATTCTATATCTAGTTTTAATATATTTTCGTCTATTAAAAACAGATCGATCCTGGAGAAATTTCTATATGATTTAGATTCGCAGGAGAATTCTCTTGCGTCAGGATGCTGGACTCTACAGATATCTTTCAACTTCAAAATTTTACAGAACTCTCTAAAGAAGCTCGCCTCTCTTTTATATTTTCCTCCGCTTTTCTTTTGCAAGAACCTATCTATCTCTGGGTGTAGGACCATATTGAAATCCCCTGCTAAAATAAAATTTTGACCTAGATAAGGGACTAATTTATATTTGTTTATTCCAGAATTCTTTATCAAACTCATTTGGCCCATACACATTACATATTGTCCAGATTTTGGCGGCTATTTTGATTTGTACAATTAGGAACCTGCCTGCTATATCTGCATCAGTGCTGATTATAAATTTGAAAAAATTGACCTCAGCGCCAAATGGTAACCTGTGAGCCCAGGGGGGGGGGTATTCCTAGCTATTACCCAATAGAAGAGAAACAGAATGAGGGGAACCCCAGGCGCCTACCCTAAGGAGGCTAGGTAAATAAAAATATAAAATCTAAACTTCAGTGTTGTCTAAAAGATGTGTTTTAATACATATGATTAAAAATCTTTGAAATGAATGTTTTACAAATTAAAACAGGTTGACATACAAAGCTTCATGGATCCATGATAAATAACAAGTAGAATTAAAAATGAAATAAAAACAATGAAATAAAGGCAATGAGATAATACTTGAGCAATAATATGCAATAGCAGCAATGAGGAAGTAAAAGCAGTTGCAGACAATTCTTAGTAAAATTTCTCAAAATTAAATATAAAAAATTCTGAAAAATATGTGGAAAAAATGTGGAGAAAAACTTGTGGGAAAAAAACTCCTCAAATTATAATCCGAAATGGTAATAGTGGAAGTTTAAAAAATATGTGGAAGAAATGTGGAGAAAAACTTGTGGAAAAAACTCCTCAAATTGTAATCCGAAATAATAATAGTGGAAGTCTAAAAGGTAGTCTTATTTTTGGATTATTTAATCCGGTGGCTGAAAATCCCAAGTGGCAGTAAAAATAGTGTATCCAAACTGGTATCAAATCAGTGCAAATAATACAAACTTCGGTGTAGAGAATGTCACAATAAAAAATGTTTGAAAATGAAGTGTGAGTGCTCCAATTTACTTCAAAATACTTATATTTCAAAAATACATCTTCAAATCAAGTTAGAGTGAAACAATAAGAAAAAAATAAAAAATAAAAAGCGAAAAAATGAAGAGCGAAAAAATGACCTGTGGAAAGAAAAGAAAAAAATATAGTGTAGATTGTCCTAAAAGTTTTAGCAAACAATGAAATAAGGCTTACCAGTGCTGGTCAACGCGTTTCGGCCTGTGCTAGGCCTTTCTCAAGACTGGTTTAGGTTTACAAATGGTAGCCTTATATAGGGTGCTTGGCCGGATGTAGTTTAATGTTTACTTCCGGTTTGCCGAAATTGATTACTTTTTGGCTAGATGTTCTTGGACTTTATCTAATTCTGTGTAGTTAGATTATATTCATTTAACACAATAAATTGCTTCCTTAGCTTAATATATGTTGTTAAAAGGGTTCTGTTTCTCCCTTCCTAGTACCTCCGTGAGTTACGTGACGTCACTTCCGGTCTAGGTAATTTTACGATCAATTGTATAGATCGTGTAATCAAAATTGGATAATATATATTGTAATGGGGGTAGGGTGGGTAAGTATATTATTCTTTTTTCTTCGATCCTTACTATTTTGGATTTCTTTTAGTTTACTAAAATTAGGTCCGTTATCGGACCGACCTGATTGGTCATGACGTCACGGGCTCGGGATGGCGCCTTTGATTGGCTCTAAGAGGTGGGTTTGCCTAATCCTGCCTTGTTATTGGTGTATTTGCGGGCTGTGTTAATGGCCCCGATTAGAGGCGTGTGAGTGCTCAATGTTTCTGATTGGATATGAGAGTTACGTTGATCCTAATTGTAGTAAGATGGTATTGTATAGTATTAATCTTCTAGGGATTTCTTTTGGAGAGTGTTTTTTTGGACGATCTTCAAAATGGAGTTCTCTATGTTAGGATATCGGATGTCAATATCGTATCTGTTTATTCACAATGAATTTTGTGAAATTGTAGGGATGTCGATAGTAATATTTTTAAAAGTGTGAAGGGAACATTTCTTGTTCTCTTGGATGGTGTGTACTATGTCACTTTAGTGAAGATATTAGTCATTGGGAAAGGGAACCTTTTATGAATAAAGGAATAAAACTAAACAAGAAACTAAATATGAAACCAAACCAGGAACATGAGCCAGAAAAAAATGCGAAAAACAGCATTTTTAATCTTAGTTCACACACCTTGACGAAAGAAGAAAACTCAGTCCTGAAGTTTGGATTATCCTTTGCTCCCACTAAGTGTCTAGATAAATTTCAAACATTTATCAACACCAAGGAATTCGTGAGGAAGCTCACACTCAAAAGGTTCTTCTCGAGGTCTCCAACCGAGAGATTGGCTTATACACCAAGAGAATATACAGACTCTTATAGACATACGGAACTTAAACCTAAATTCAACTTTCTATCCAGCAAAGGAGTAGCCATAGAAACATTTGAGAATATAGTATGTCGAGAAATTAGAGACATCCAACAGAGGAAACTCAAAATAAGGAAACACAATCTAACAACTCAACAGTTGGAAACAATTAAGGAACTCGAAAACAACTATGACCTAAGCATTAAACCAGCTGACAAGGGAGGAGGCATCGTCATTATGAACAGGAGTGACTATGAATTGGAAAATTAAAGAATATTAAGCGACCAAAATACCTACTGCAAACTACGCTCAAATCCACTGGGAACATACAAGAGAGAATTACTGAGCATATTGGATAAGGCAAAAGAGAAAGGGATCCTTACCGAGAAAGAATACAACTACATCAACATAAACCATCCTAAAACTCCTGTGATATACCATCTACCCAAAATACATAAAACGCTGCAAAAGCCCCCCGGAAGACCAATTATTTCAGGTATCGGATCACTCAGTAGTAACCTATCTGAATACGTTGACCTGAATTTACAGAGATATGTTCAACGGCTTCCTTCGTACCTGAAAGACTCTACCCAGGTTTTAAATCTACTGGAAGACATAACATGGGAAGAAGGCTACATTTTAGCCACTTGTGATGTCACCTCATTATACACCTGTATTCCCCACCAAGAAGGACTAGAAGGGGTAGAATACTTCCTAAAGAAGGACAACGAAGTCGTAGATGAACAAAGGAAATTTATTCTGGATAGTATTCAGTATATACTACAACACAACTATTTCTGCAATAACGGGCAATATTACCAACAAATTTGTGGAACAGCAATGGGGACCAGGTTCGCGCCTAGCTATGCCAACCTGTATATGGGCAAATGGGAGCACATCTTTTGGGAATCCTGCCCAGCTAGCGCGGACCTGGTCCTCTATCGTCGTTATATTGACGATATACTAATAGTTTGGAAGGGGACACAGTCGGATCTTGATTTCACTTTTGAAATTATGAATAGAAACAAGAATAATTTACATTTCACATATACCACTAGTCAGACTGATATAGTCTTCCTTGACTTGAAAATCGAAGTAAGAAATAGAAAGTTGGAAACCTCAACACACTTTAAACAAGTAGACAGCAACAACTATATACATATGACCAGCTGCCACCACTCTAATTGGAAAAACAACATCCCAAAGAGTCAACTGTTGAGAATGAGGAAAAACTGTTCTACTACAGACAAATGGGAAGAACAGGCAACAATGATAAAATCTAAATTTCTTGAGAGAGGGTACAACGAGACATAATTGGATCAGAAAATCCAAGAAGTCAGGATGATCGACAGATCAACACTTACAAAATATAAGAAACCAAAAACAACAATAAATGAAGAGTCATTCGACGTAGCGATAATCACAGAGTACAGTGATAATAAAAATATCATTGAGAAGATATTCAAAAAACACTGGGGTATACTAAAAGATGATGATTTAATAGGCGAAAAACTCCCTATTCAACCTAGGTTTATTTATAGAAAAACCAAGAACCTGAAAAATAAACTAGCCCCGAGTATACCTAAGAAAAAGACCACTGGAGTCACAAATGTGTTTGGAAAATAATTAAAAGGGTTTTTCCCGTGCATATCATGCAAGTCTTGTAAACACGGCGTAAAAGCAGCATCTTTCATCTGCCACAACACCAAGGAAACACACAAGATCAAGGATCTAATCAGATGCCAAGACAAAGGCATTATCTACATGCTTCAATGTTCATGTGGCCTACAATATGTGGGCCAAACTTCCAGAACTCTGAAGGACAGGATGCGAGAACATCTGCTACTAATTGAAAAATTAAATGTAGACACAGCCTTATATAAACACTTTGCAGAGAAACATAAAGGTAATACTAAAGAACTTACCTTTCTAGGGATACAAAAGATCCAAAAGGATTGGAGAGGAGGGAATTATGAGAAAAGACTCCTCACAGCAGAATCCAGGTGGATCTTTGACCTAGATTGTCTGCATCCAAGAGGCCTTAACAATAAAGAAGATTTATCGCATCTTTTCAATATGTCCTGACTATACCAGACATTCTGAATCAAAAATAGACTCCCCACAAAATGAATCTCCTCTGACCAAAATACTCTCTCTCAAATTGCATCCCATGATTCAAGCTCTGATAAAAAACATCAAAAAACACGAAAGAAGTGAAAAGATAAATGAGAACAATGTTAAACTCTGGTTAGATAAAAACCTAAGTTCCGCTCTAAGTCCCCAAACCGTGATGTCTCCATAGCCCACGTAAAAATTCTATAGGGATCACACATCCCATCCAGATTTAAGTTTCCTCATAGTAATGAACTATCTACTCTAACAAGAAAGACACATATAAACAACTAGTAAAGGTTCATAACGGTAAGAAATATTAAGTATATCTCAGGTAAAAGTACACATATTTCTTTTTAGTCTATAACCTTATTTTTTGTAACAATCAGAATAAGTGGAAAGTAGGATAATATCTCCTATTCACGCTGCCCCCACCAAAAGGTATCAATGAAACAAGAAAAGATACCCTATTAAGCAGAATCCTCTCTAAGAAGAGTATCTTAAATTACAGAATTCCGAGCTCTTTTTTTAAAATACACAAATATACCTTTAAAAGCATATAGTGCTTCTGAAAACATCCCCCACTATTAGGTATAAAGAATGAGAATATAGGGTGTAATTGCCCTTCTTCCGGTGGTCAATCCTAAGTCAGATCACTATACGTCTGAATAGTATCGCCATTTAGTCACTCAATTTGTCATGTTTAAAATCTAAATCTACCTCCCATGTTATATATACAAGAATGTTCCTTTATTCATAAAAGGTTCCCTTTCCCAATGACTAATATCTTCACTAAAGTGACATAGTACACACCATCCAAGAGAACAAGAAATGTTCCCTTCACACTTTTAAAAATATTACTATCGACATCCCTTCAATTTCACAAAATTCATTGTGAATAAACAGATACGATATTGACATCCGATATCCTAACATAGAGAACTCCATTTTGAAGATCGTCCAAAAAAACCACTCTCCAAAAGAAATCCCTAGAAGATTAATACTATACAATACCATCTTACTACAATTAGGATCAACGTAACTCTCATATCCAATCAGAAACATTGAGCACTCACACGCCTCTAATCGGGGCCATTAACACAGCCCGCAAATACACCAATAACAAGGCAGGATTAGGCAAACCCACCTCTTAGAGCCAATCAAAGGCGCCATCCCGAGCCCGTGACGTCATGACCAATCAGGTCGGTCCGATAACGGACCTAATTTTAGTAAACTAAAAGAAATCCAAAATAGTAAGGATCGAAGAAAAAAGAATAATATACTTACCCACCCTACCCCCATTACAATATATATTATCCAATTTTGATTACACGATCTATACAATTGATCGTAAAATTACCTAGACCGGAAGTGACGTCACGTAACTCACGGAGGTACTAGGAAGGGAGAAACAGAACCCTTTTAACAACATATATTAAGCTAAGGAAGCAATTTATTGTGTTAAATGAATATAATCTAACTACACAGAATTAGATAAAGTCCAAGAACATCTAGCCAAAAAGTAATCAATTTCGGCAAACCGGAAGTAAACATTAAACTACATCCGGCCAAGCACCCTATATAAGGCTACCATTTGTAAACCTAAACCAGTCTTGAGAAAGGCCTAGCACAGGCCGAAACGCGTTGACCAGCACTGGTAAGCCTTATTTCATTGTTTGCTAAAACTTTTAGGACAATCTACACTATATTTTTTTCTTTTCTTTCCACAGGTCATTTTTTCGCTCTTCATTTTTTCACTTTTTATTTTTTATTTTTTTCTTATTGTTTCACTCTAACTTGATTTGAAGATGTATTTTTGAAATATAAGTATTTTGAAGTAAATTGGAGCACTCACACTTCATTTTCAAACATTTTTTATTGTGACATTCTCTACACCGAAGTTTGTATTATTTGCACTGATTTGATACCAGTTTGGATACACTATTTTTACTGCCACTTGGGATTTTCAGCCACCGGATTAAATAATCCAAAAATAAGACTACCTTTTAGACTTCCACTATTATTATTTCGGATTACAATTTGAGGAGTTTTTTCCACAAGTTTTTCTCCACATTTCTTCCACATATTTTTTAAACTTCCACTATTACCATTTCGGATTATAATTTGAGGAGTTTTTTTCCCACAAGTTTTTCTCCACATTTTTTCCACATATTTTTCAGAATTTTTTATATTTAATTTTGAGAAATTTTACTAAGAATTGTCTGCAACTGCTTTTACTTCCTCATTGCTGCTATTGCATATTATTGCTCAAGTATTATCTCATTGCCTTTATTTCATTGTTTTTATTTCATTTTTAATTCTACTTGTTATTTATCATGGATCCATGAAGCTTTGTATGTCAACCTGTTTTAATTTGTAAAACATTCATTTCAAAGATTTTTAATCATATGTATTAAAACACATCTTTTAGACAACACTGAAGTTTAGATTTTATATTTTTATTTACCTAGCCTCCTTAGGGTAGGCGCCTGGGGTTCCCCTCATTCAGTGCTGATTATACTATATGTTACATTTTTATTTATCAATATGACTACACCACATTTTCTTGTAACACAAGGTGTGGCTAAGATTTCAGCAATCCAATTCGGCTTTAATTTTGGTATCTCTGATGACTTTAAATGTAGTTCCTGTAGAAGGATTATGTCTGGATTATACTTTTTTTGGGTCTTTAAAATACCTTTACACTTAATTGGGGATGTTACTCCCCCAATATTCCACAATATAAATTTTAATTCCTCACTCATTTACTTATTATATTTGTAAAACTAATATTTCTATTCCAAAACAAAAAAAACAAAAAAAAACAACGAACACCCCCCTATATTATTGTCGACAACAACAATACCTTTACATACATACTTTCCAATAGCCATACAAATAAAAAAAAGCCTACAGACAAGATAGAGAGGAACAATAGAAACTTCTCACTGTAGAAACCTATTTTTAAAACTGTCTATGCTTGATGTATTGAATCATTAGCTTCATATATGTATTTTATTTTTAACACAGAATGCCTTGGCTTTGTTAGGTGTGTTTAGCACTACCTGACCTTCATTATTTTCTATTACGAGTTTAGCAGAATATCTTAGCATAGCTTTCATCCCAGCTTTTATGAGCCTGGAGCAGTATGGAGACATTTCTTTCCTCTTAGCGGAAGTATACGCTGAGAAGTCCTGAAACATAATAACCTTTTTACCCTCAATTATTAGTGGATTACATTTTCTATAATGTCTCAAGGCTGCCACTTTATCCTAAAAATTTAAGTAGCGGATCATAATCATTCTAGGACGATTTCAACTGTCCGCATCTGCTCTGATGGGCCCGGTACGATGAGCTCTTTCTACCACTATTTTCCCTTCGTGAGGGGTCATGCCTAACATATTTGGTAATGTAATTAAGGCAAATTGTATAAGATCTTCATATTGACTCGTTTCAGGAACACCCACTACCCTCACATTGTTCCTCCTCGACCTATCCTCTAGATCTTCAATCTTAGATTGTAATCCCTTAATAGTATTCGTGAGTTTTTGAGTAGTGTCTTCCTGGCTAGTATATATGTCCTCAAGCTTGGACATCCGTGATTCGACCTCTGACAGCCTATTAGAAAAATTGCCTGATTTCTAAAGTGAGACCGGCTATCTCCCTCTTAATCCCCTCAAACTGGGGCAAAATTAAATCCACTAACTGATTGTTTGTAAGTTGTGCGTCTGCGCCTTTTTCCATAACTTGCTGAACCACAGATGTGGTCTCTGGTATTAAATCTTGAGACATTTTATTAGGCTTTTTATCTCTCCTAGAAGGCATCTTATATAGCACACTAGCTATTTCCTTTAAACTCTGAACCAGCGTCTGCTAGTTTTTATGGAAGCAGACTCATAAACTTTTATTTAGAGGGTTTCACAATTTACCTTAATAATCTTACTAAACCTTTATGTAATAACCTGTCTAGGCGAAACAACCTCTATATAAGTAGTTTCAGGAATACCGTTTTCAGTGGCCTATACAAGAACATATAGTATATGCAAAGCTACCATATGGGCTCTTCATCTACCCATAGAGTCACTATCCTTGTATAACAGGTTCATAAAGCACTGGTACATCACCTATCAAATACTATTTATACCACACAAAAAAACAAGAAAACATTCTGCACATTTAATACTCTTTAGTCTGGGAAGTGCAATTTCCTTGCTTGACCATTATACTTATATCCCAGAGAGATGCTTTCCCCTTGCTGAGACTTTCAGTGCGCCCTAAAATTTTTATTAACTAATTATATGGAGTTTTAACCTTTCTAAACACAGTCTATATACACGGAAAACAAAAAGAAAAAAGAGAAAACATTGGTCTACAGATAAATTTAGCTCTTTTGTTAACTGTCCCAAGAAAAACTTTCCAATTCAGTTGTTACTGGATACTTTGCAGCATTTACACAGTATGTACCCGTCCACTGCCTATAAAAAAATTTTACTTTAGGCCAAGCTTAGTGAAACGTAAATTACAAATGCAATTAGAAATGTTTTTTTCTCAGAATGTATATCGCTTTACATAGTTAGTCTGAAGCGATAATGCTGCAAATTAAACTGGGGCAGCAAATTAAACCAATCCACAAGGCGCTTCAGCCAGGTATATGTAGGCGTTTCTGGTTATATTCTTCAACAACTTATTTCAAAATACACAATATGGAAGTCTCCATGAACTCCCCTTTTCAAATATTGCTGCAGGTCTATATAAGCGTTTCTGATTAAATTCTCAGAAACTTATCTCAAAATACATGGTATGGGGGTTTCTGCGAGCTCTCTGTTTTTTAGGTGTTATAGTTTTATAAATGCGGCAATCGACTAGAACCATATGTCCCAATACATGTGGGCCTTTCTACATGAGGCTGTAACGATAACCCTGTGGGGTATGCAGTTTATATACTTGCGGTTTTGCAGTTTCTCAGCTTGTTCCCATGCAAGGTCTTTTCCACCGACCTACACCCTCTCTTCTGTTGCCGCTTACATTGGCTTCAAAAACCCTCAGGGGCTGAAATGGCTCCTCCAGGATACCTCCTGAATTCGTCCATTTCTACCACCCAAAAGTACCACTTTTTGCAGCTAGAGGTTCGGCTTACTTCTGAACACCACGACTCAGCAACCACCGCAGCTTGCTTCTTCGCCTCCGCCCACTGTATACCAATTGCCGGTCTCACTGTCCGCTTTCACCATGCTCCTCTGACACTTTCTGTTGGCTACTGTCAGTACCACCGGACCATGGCGGTATCTTCAGACCTCCGGTTCGCACCGCATATGCTTTCTCCCCAGGCAGTATATTGGATCAACCGCCAACAGGAGCTCTTTGCTTGGGGGTTTGATTTTCCGCGGCTCGCAATCCTGAGCTCAGAGCGTGTAGACGTGCTCACACTCCTCCCACCGGAAGTCGAAACCGACGCAAAAAAATCGATTAATTGAAATAATAGCCTCTGAGGAAGAAGTTTTATACATTGAAACGCGTCAGGCTGGGTGTTGAATCTGGCTACTTGCTTTACTTTTACTTGATTCAGACATAGCGGTCTTTTGAGGCCTATGTCCATCATATTTTCAATTTTTCTTTTTTATACATATATCATATGTGCGGGTTGGAATATCCGTTCAGCTTTATTTCTTGTGCCTAGTGAATTATCCATCTACATTGGGTTAACAGCACAGAGAGAGAGATATATCTTACGTTTTATTGATACCTCATAAAAATTGAGGTCGTGTTTGTGGGTACGATTTCATTTGTGCCCAAAATAAAACTGTTTTTACATTATAAACAGTATTATGCTATGTCCTTTATTTTTCTCCTCTACATATTAACACCGGAGCCTTAAGAGGAAAGCCATCATTACTTCTGTTTGAAAGAGACTAGCCTAGGGAGGCGAACAAGTAACCAATACCTCACGGAGCCTTACATACTCGTATCAGGTCACAATTTTTAAGACTTCGCACAAGAATCAAAACGAACCATCTGAGGATCAGTGGAGCAGACTACCATTGACTGTGCCTGTATCTTACCTCATGTGATTGAGGTCAACTAAAGTAAGTAGGCTGTGAGCCCCTACAAGGATTGCAATTCACTTGCTTAAATTATTACAAGTCTGGACTAAGCACCTGTACCGCAGATTTTGCATAAGACTATATTATATAAGTCTCTGAGCTTAGTGTTTATAAGACCCTGGGTTACACTGTTGCAGAATATATTTTTGTCTCATTTTGTTACCAATTATATGATGTGTTTATTGTAGCAGTTCTTTAACTTAGTGTATGCCGCAAGTACTGTTCACATAATCGCTGCAAGCACACTTATAAACTACACACATTTTTATAGATTTACACTCAGCTGCCCACTAATTTGAGCAGCACCTTCCTCGTCTTGCATCATTATGAGCGGGTATTGCTGAGAAGGCAACACATATCACATTAACCCCAATACCTGGTCGTTGCGCTTTGTGTACACATCCACAACAGATTGCTCAACTATAGCAGTGACCGCATACCAGTTTAGAACGGTCAGATAAATTTCTGTGTGTGGTTGTATAAGGCTAGATCCTGGTATTACTACACCTTAGATCTTTGCATTTTTTGTATTCTGAATATCAGATTAGCGCTCTGTAGTGAGCCACTCCTTGTTTGTTCTTCAATTAATTCAGTGTGATTACACTTAAGGGTAGTGTGAACACACTTATAGGCCCACTCCAGCAGCTTTTCTTCTGTACGTGTTTACTTTAGCGCCTCCAGTGTGACCTAAACCTAGGTATAGTTCACATTAAAGAAACTCTTCTTTACATAAACATAAAAAAATTATGATCATGTGACCAACCATGATCAACCATATAACCCAACATGTTCTACCCTTTAGTTTCAAATTGCAAAATCTATAACTAAATACAATATATTTAAAAAACTAAAATGTGCCAGATTAAGCCCACGGTTCCCATGTGGTCTAAACACACTTAATAATTGAAATAGAAAAGTTAGTGACAGGGAAACAAGAGCATGGATTCAAGTTAGTCTTTGACATGTGCCAAAAACACAAAATAGTTAAGAAAAAAAAAACAGATGGTGCATATTAATGTGTCAACACTCAGTAATGCTAGAAGTAATGTCTAAATGTAACATCATTGCATTCTAATTAAGTAATCTATTATGGCAGTCACTTTAAATCTGTTAAAGTTACATTAATTGTAATAGTGTGCTACATTTTGAAAGTATTATCCATATCTTGTAATTACCCGTATTAAGTGAAATAAATGGTTTTACATCCATTTTCACTCTCTGTTACATTACCATATTTTAGGAGTAATATTACATATCATGTTGTTAAAATAATAGTGTTTCTAAAGCACATTTTAAATTAGTACTTTTCATTTGCCATTTTAAGAAATATGAAAAACAGCCAAGTAAGAAGACCTTTATATAAATGCAAATGTAGTTAATACTCTTTAAAACACATCAATAAGAGCTCTGTGATTTCTCTATTTTCTTTCTATTTTCTTCCCAGACTTTCAAGGAAGCAGGAGATATGAGATCAAAGTCAAGATAAAATGTCTGCTGTAGGCTATGTTTAAAGGGATAGTCAACACAAAAATTGTTATTCAAAAACAAATGTGATGGTGCACAAAAAAGTATAAAAGTCCCAGGTAATCACGGTGGTAATGCTCAGCAGGTGAACCTCAGGGTAAAAAGAAGAAACACATATAGTAAAGTTCTGTGGTTATGTGAAATTTACAGCAGAACTTAGAAAAGGTACTCACATTGTCTAGAGCTTCAAAATCAAGGTCTAGATATATAGGCACAGGAAGCTCCTAATAGGAGGCAAGGCAAAGAAGGATGTTCCAGCTACAAATGATGAATCAGAAGTGGTTAAAAAGTATAACAAATTTATTAAAAACAAGTCACAAGGCATATAATGAGACTGTCCTAATCATAGATTACTACAAACAAAAGACAATTGGCTAGATTATGAGTTTTGCGTAATCTAGCCGATTACGAGGAGCAGTTTTGTCTTACCGCTCACTTACCTGCAGCGCTGGTATTACGAGTTTTTACAAACCTGTCGTTCAAAGACAAGAAGTGAGCGTTGAGCAAAATTTTGCTCATTACCGCACTCCAATACCAGCGCTGCTTAAATCAGAGGTGAGCTGGTCGTACGTGCGTGTGCACGATTTCCCCATAGGAATCAATGGGGAGAGCCGGCTGAGAAAAAGTCTAACACCTGCAAAAAAACAGCGTAAAACTCACTAATGCAGCCCCATTGATTCCTATGGAGAAATAAAATTTATGTCGACACCTAAAACCCTAACATGAACCCCGAGTCTAAACACCCCTAATCTTACACTTATTAACCCCTAATCTGCCACCCCCGACATCGCCGACACCTGCATTATATTTATTAAACACTAATCTGCCGCTCCAGACATCGCCGACACCTACATTATACTTATGAACCCCTAATCTGCTGCCCCCAACATCGCCGCCACCTACATTATATTTATTAACCCCTAATCTGCTGCACCCAATGTCGCCGCCACCTACCTACACGTATTAACCCCTAATCTGCTGCCCCCAACGTCGCCGCCACTATACTAAATGTATTAACCCTTAAACCTAAGTCTAACCTTAACACCCCCTAACTTAAATATAATTTAAATAAATCTAAATAAAATTACTATAATTAACTACATTATTCCTATTTAAAACTAAATACTTACCTATAAAATAAACCCTAAGCTAGCTACAATATAACTAATAGTTACATTGTAGCTAGCTTAGGGTTTATTTTTATTTTACAGGCAAGTTTGTATTTATTTTAACTAGGTACAATAGTTATTAACTATTTAATAACTACCTAGCTAAAATAAATACAAAAGTACCTGTAAAATAAAACCTAACCTAAGTTACAATAACACCTAACACTACACTATAATTAAATAAATTTACTAAATTAAATACAATTACCTAAATTAAATTAAATTAGCTAAAGTACAAAAAAACACTAAATTACAGAAAATAATAAGCAAATTACAAATATTTAAACTATTTACACCTATTCTAATAGCCCTATCAAAATAAAAAAAGCCCCCCCAAAATAAAAAAAAACCCTAGTCTAAACTAAACTACCAATAGCCCTTAAAAGGGCCTTTTGCGGGGCATTACCCCAAATTAATCAGCTCTTTTACCTGTAAAAAAATACAAACAACCCCCCCAACAGTAAAACCCACCACCCACACAAACAACCCCCCAAATAAAATACTATCTGAAAAAACCTAAGCTCCCCATTGCCCTGAAAAGGGCATTTGGATGGGCATTGCCCTTAAAAGGGCAGTTAGCTCTTTTGCAGGCCCAAACCCTAACCTAAAAATAAAACGCACCCAATACACCCTTAAAAAAACCTAACACTAACCCCCTGAAGATCGACTTACAGTTCTGAAGACCGGACATCCATCCTCAAGGAAGTGGCAGAAGTCTTCATCCAACCGGGCCGAAGTCCTTAACGAAACCAGGAGAAGCCTTTATCCAAACCAGGCGAAGTGGTCCTCCAGACGGGCAGAAGTCTTCATCCAGACGGCATCTTCTATCTTCATCCATACGACGCGGAGCAGGTCCATCTTCAAGACATCCGACACGGAGCATCCTCTTCATCCGACGACTATCCAACGAATGAAGATTCCTTTAAGTGACGTCATCCAAGATGGCGTCCCTTAGATTCCGATTGGCTGATAGAATTCTATCAGCCAATTGGAATTAAGGTAGAAAAATTCTTATTGGCTGATGCAATCAGCCAATAGGATTGAAGTTCAATCCTATTGGCTGATCCAATCAGCCAATAGGATTGAGCTCGCATTCTATTGGCTGATTGGAACAGCCAATAGAAAATGAAGTGTAGGTAGGTTGCGGCGACATTGGGGGTGGCATATTAGGAGCTAATAAATATAATGTAGGTGGCGGCGATGTTGGGGGCAGCAGATTAGGGGTTCATAAATATAATGTAGGTGGGGGCGGTGTCCGGAGCGGCAGATTAGGGGTTAAAAATGTAATTGTAGTGTTTGCAATGCGGGAGGGCCTCGGTTCAGGGGTTAACAGGTAGTTTATGGGTGTTAGTGTACTTTTTAGCACTTTAGTTATGAGTTTTATGTTACGGCGTTGTACTATAAAACTCTTAACTACTGACTTTTAAATGCGTTAGGACTCTTGACAGGGTAGGGTGTACTGCTCACTTTTTGGCCTCCCAGGACAGACTCGTAATACCGGCGCTATGGAAGTGCCATAGAAAAAAGACTTTACGTAAGTCGTTTTGCGGTAAGGCCAAAGAAGTGTGCGGTGATCCTAAACCTTCAAGACTCGTAATAGCAGCGTAATAATGCTGCTTTTTCAGCCTAACGCACAACTCATAATCTAGCCGTGTGTGTTTTACAATGTCCAATGAATGCTCTGCTAGTCCGGTAAGGAACAAGGCTCTGCCCCTTTTGTGACGTCACTACTCCAATTCCAGGTAGATGCTATTTTATAAATTTCTCTGCACAATACAACCAATTGTTAATATTATTAAAAAGTCTAAAGTTTAGAACTATCCTGTTAGCTCAGGATGCTAAGACATAGTTCTAGCCATGTTATGAACCTTTTAAGACTAAGGTTTTATTCCCAATGGTTAAAATACATTTTGAATTGCCTCATTTTTCAGAATAATTCTCTCCTCTGGTTATAATCACTTTATGCTTTTTGAATATTTCAGAAAATTAAATAACCTGGTTGACTATCACAGTAACATAATAATTTTTACAAACTTGAGGACATTGGTTCGATTCCAGGTAGATGTCATTTTATGAATATTTCTGTATAACGTAATTATTTGCTAACACCAGTAAGGAGTCTATAGCTTTAGTACATGTTAGCTCAGGATGTAGAGACATCATGTAAAAAAAAAAAAAAAAAAGTGTGATCACTTAAGACAGAGGTTCAATTCCCACATTTACTTTTAGTTTTATGTTTGTTAATTATGTATACATAAATTGTATTTGATAAGATGCCAATTATATGTATTTTTGCTATGTGGCAAAATTATTTTTCTTAATTAAATCAATAAGACATGAGGACACTGTCAAAACACCTGCATAAGAATCCAGGACCCAATCAGTAGTGGAGTTACAACTATAAAAGGTCATCAGGACCATCTTGAAGTCATCCTTGAAAAAGCCAAGCTGAGATTGGTGAAATGATCGTTAAGGAGTAGTGATGTCATAAAAGGGGCAGAGCCATGTTCCTTACCTGACTAACAGAGCATTTATTGGAGATTGTGATACACACAGTCTTTTGTTTGTAGTAGTTTATGATTGGGACAGTCTTATTATATGCCTTGTGACTTTGTTATACTTTTTAACCCCTTCTGATTCATCCTTCTTTGCCTGGAACATCCTTCTTTGCCTTGCCTCCTATTAGGAGCTTCCTGTGCCTATATATCTAGAGCTTGATTTTGAAGCTCTAGACAATGTGAGTACCGTTTCTAGGTTCTGCTGTAAATTTCACATAACCACAGAACTTCACTATATGTGTTTCTTCTTTTTTTCCCTGAGGTTCACCTGTTGAGCATTACCACCGTGATTACCTGGGACTTTTATCCTTTTTTGTGACCATCACATTTGTTTTTGTATTTTATTATTTCTTATATTGTAATTTAAGCAAGTTTACATATTGTTTTTTGTTACAAAAATTGTTATTGTTTAAAAATATAGATAATGCCTTTACCACCCACTCCCCCGCCTTGCACAACCAACATGGTTATATTAATATACTTTATAACCTTTAAACCTCTAAATTTCTGTCTGTTTTTAAGTCCCTAAAGACAGCCCCATGATCACATGCTTTTGTATTTGCTTTTCACAACAGGGGAAACTAGTTCATGTGAGCCCTTTGATAACATTGTGCTGACGCCCGTGGATTCTAACAACACAGCACTAATTGGCTTAAATGCAAGTCAATAGATAATAAATTTAAAGTCATGGGATCAGGGGGCCATCAGAAAATGATTAGAAACAAGGTAATCAAAGAGGTAAAAAGTGTATTAATATAACCATGTTATCTGTGCAAAACTGGGGAATAGGTATTGGGATTATCTATCTTTTTAAACAATAAAAAAATTGAGTTGACTGTGCCTTCAACTATTGGCTGCTAATGAAGACTGCATGATATAGCTAACTATTGCCAATAAATATGCATCTTGAGGACAGTTCACTGACCTCTTAAATTCATTACTATAAGGAGACATTAAAGGGACACGGAACTCAACATTTTTGTATCATGATACAGATAGAAATCTATGCCATACTCTAGCTAAGCATATATTGGGCTCCATTTATCAATTGCCAGGCAGACAAGGTTAGCTCCATGGAACCTGTCTTCCTGGCATTGCGGCAAGTGCGCAGTGTCCACTGCTCTCCTTTATCATTGCACAAGCGGCTTCTTGTGCAATGCTGCACCTGCACTAATGCAGTCATTCACGCACGAGCGGTGGCTGTCAATCATCGCGATTAGTTCAGATCAGGATGATTTAACTTGGCCACACTTGAGGTGACAGAGAGGCTTAGCAGCTCTGGGGCCCCGACGCTGTGCTCACATCTTAATAATAGGGCTGTCTTTTTATTAATCTTGTGTTATCAAGATTTTTTTATTTAATACGTTTTTTCACTTCATATCACTTTGCTGCTGTTTTGCTGGTTGAGAGTGAGCTGGGGACTCTAGGGGCCCAGCTAGTTTACACAAGGTGATTTGTTTTGCAGGTTGGATGTTAAAAATAGGCTTATGGGGAGAGTTAACTATTGGTAAAAACAAATAAATCAATGAAAATGGTTAGTCCTGAGACACATAGTTGATTGATAAAATACCAGAAAATCAGTAGATCTTATTTTCTTCCTATGATTTCAATTTGAATTGTTAGGTCTTTGTCACTATTTTCTTGTCTCTGTATTGTATCATTATGAATAAGAGTTATGTACTTGACACATTTAAAGGGATAGAAAGTGTGCATTTCTATTTTGAAGAAAAAAAAGTCTTATCATATACTTCCATATACGTCCATTAGAAAAAATGCTTCTAGTAAAAGTTAACACCGTTTTTCTACAGCATACGCACATATGTGGTGGCTTTAATATAGGGTGACCATATTGCCACTTTAAAAAGGGACATATATGAAAAATACATGTCAGGGCTGTTTAAAGAAATGTTTTGTATAAAGTTCTATTACAAGAACCCTGACATATGTATTTTTCATTTGTGTCCCTTTTTAAAGCAGCAATATGCTCACCCTACTTATATAACATAAATTGTTCTCTGATTTGGTGCGCTGTTTGAATAGTGGTACTCTGGGCCCTCACAGGATATGTGCATATACCCTGAAAATCAGTAATAACTTTACTAAAAGCAATTTTGCTTATGAAAGTACATTACAAAAATGTTTCCATTCAAAATTGAAACACACCAATACACATTTCATTTTTTACCTTTCTATCGCTTTACCTGGAACAGTAAGCATAAAATGAATTAAAAACAAAGTGATATGTTTATGATGAAAATACGTCCATAGGAAGAGTAATTGTGTAAATGATGTTTTAATAATTTTTTATATAAAATATATATAAATTTATAGATTAACGCAAGGCATTTGTAGCATTTCAAAATGTCTGAACATATCGATTACAATGTATTTATTACTGGCAAAAAGTTTTTTCCTGGTCTCTACTTGACAGATAACTGATAGGCCAATCCCTCATCCAATTATAAGTTGGAAAGAAATTTAAAAGGATGCTACGGAAACTTATCTACACTCCTTGAAAAAGCAGAGAGCTTCGGGGAAACGATCATTGGAGTAATTTACTTGATACAAAATAAGGACTGTCAGCATTGCTCAGGCACTTTGGGTGGTCTGGTTAATATTGTCTCCAACATCAGCGCAACCACTCATTGTACAGGGACGTATGTAACCATAGAGCTGTTACCTATCCGGACTTACCTTGCCTGTTGATATGTTTGTCCCGTAACATTGTGTTTTTATGTAATAAATACAAGTTTTTAGTTGAAGATGCAGGGGCAGACCTGCTTATTGCCAGAAAGGGGTTGAATCCTTACACGCTAAACACACTGAGAGCTCAGAAAAAGCTATTTTCCACATGAGTACAGTCAACTGGGACATCATACAAGTTTTTGCAACACTTTACTTTATATACCTTTTCTATTTTCCTTCGAGGTGACCTGCTTTAAAAGAACTTTCTTCCATATTGGGACTATATTCTTCATGATTAAGACATTGGAGCACAGTGTTTTATATCTGGTTTATATTGGTTGTATTAGTATATATTATTTGTGGATACGCACTGTTGTTTTGTGATACTGTTTATATAGTACAAATGATTACTTTTTATTTTATTTCTTTTTTAATATTTATTTAATATATATTTTTTCGGTAATGTAGGTTTCCCCCTCACCCTACCCACCGCCCCCTCCAATCGATTACTTTTTTCCTGTAGTGTAAGGGTCCCACCTCCCCCCTCCAAACAATTTTCTGTAACATTTTTTCTGTAGTGTAGGGAACCCGCCCCTCCCTCCCCCCATCTCCGCTTGGCTACCCACCCACTCCCTCTTTCCCTCCCACCACTCCCATTTGGCACCAACGGAGGATCATTACAGAGAGTGACACAGGCAGACAAACTCAATCTGGCTTCATTTGGTAAGGGAGCACAATCAGATGCCGTCTGCACCCTGATTGCGGCTTCCGCTGCCTTTGCTGACAGCGGAGATCACAACATGCGCCTCTGTGCTGGACATAGGTACTATGTCAACACAGTACACTGGGCAAAGTAGTGTGTGATGTAGTACTACCTATATACATTTGGGTTAAAGAGAACTATGTAAAGAGACATGCATTCTTTCTTTCATGAATTAGAGCATATAAGTTTAAACAACTTTACAATTTTCTCCTGTAATTACATTTGCTTTATTCTCTTTGTTAAAGGGGCATCAATGCACTGCAGGGAGCTAGATGGACACATCAGATGAGCCAATGACAAAAGACATATATGTGCATACACCAATCAGCATCTAGTTCCCAGTAGTGCATTGCTGCTCCTAAGACTACCTAGGTATACTTTTCAACATAAGGATACCAAATACAAACAGGGCAAATTAGATAATAGAAGTTAATTGGGAAGTTGCTTAAAATGGTATGCTCTTTATGAATCATAAAATAATAATTTTGTGTTTCAAGTTTCTTTAAAAATTGTGTATTGGATTATGTTTTTTTTAAATGTTGACTTTATTCCTGAGATTACAACCTATCATATATACAAACTAAAAGCAAATCAATATATTTTTTTGTACCAAAAATAGTTGATTTTATTAACAAGGGAACTGACTAGCAACCAAGACAATGCACATTTTCATTTGTGAGTATTATTAGTTTTTATTATCTGAATTCTGTATTTATAGAATGAAAACTAATGGTAAAAGATAACAGTAACTGACCAATTTATTATTGCATTAAATTCATTGCAAAATGAAAAGGGGAATTGAAATGACAAGCTTTTCTTAAGGTGTCATTTTAAGCATAAATAAATATATATATATATATATACATATATATATATATATATATATATATATATATATATATATATATATGATACTTATGTCAGCAGACACATTTTCCATTATTTGGACACAAGCCTTCTTAATTAATATTTGTATGTGAATGATAAGCTTTAAAACACCAGGTGTGAAAAAACACATACGAGAGACCTTATAAAGCACATTATTTCTGCCAATAATCTATCAGGCATAAGTCCCTGTTTAAACTTTTCATGTATTATGGGCTGGCATAAGATTTGTCAGTCATGAGATGTTCCAGGGTAGCCACATCTGTCACTCAGGATTTTAAGGTTGGCATTATGCACCATCTGCACATTCAGTGAATCATACTGCTTTCGGCTTCTAAATCTTTTTCAAGGTCTGTGAATGCATTAAATGCCCAATACAACATGTCCAATTCCACTCATTTATATGAAATCAGATTTAACTCTTCAGTTTTGCACGTGTTGCGGTGATGTGCATACTTTGTTACAAATCCCATTAGCCTTTTCAAAAAGCAGTTGACTTATGACAAAAAGAACAATTCAAGTCTAGCCAAAATTAAACTTTCAAGATTCAGATAGGGCATACAATTTTCAACAACATTACAATTTACTTTTACCATTAAATTTGCCTTGTTCTCTTGCTATTCTTTGTTGAAAGCTAAACCTAGGTAGTCTCAATTTCTAAGCCATTGAAGGCTGCCTTTTATCTCCTTAAGGAGTCTTACAACTGCTGCTTCTTCATTTTCAATTCAATCAATTTTGAAACGATGGGCCTCCGAAGCAGAAACCGCTGCTTGATAAATGGAGCCCTAAGTGATTTTTGTATTGTCTTTTTATTATGCATTTGTTGATTATGCAATTCTGCTGTATTTTGTGGTTCTTTAATGTACCTTTAAAGGGACAAAAACCCAATGTTTTTCTTTCATGATTCAGATAGAACATATAATTTTAAACAACTTTCTGATTTACTTCTATTTTTAAATTTTCTTCACTTTCTTGCAATCCTTTGTGGAATAGCAGGAAGGTATGTTCAGGAGCGTGCACATGTCTGCAGCACTATATGGCAGCAGTTTTGCAACAATGTTATACATTAGCAAGAACACTAGATGACACTATTTCCTGTGATGTAGTTCTCCAGACGTGGACGTCACCTATCTAGATATCTCTTTAACAAAGAATAACATAAGAACAACACAAATTTGATAATAGAAGTGAATTGGAAACTTTTTTTTTAAATTGTATTCTCTATATGAATCATGGAAAAAAAGAAAATTGTGTTTCATGTCCCTTTAACAATTATTTAGGTAAAATAAATTTTCTGCAAGGTTAAATGCTATCTTTAATACTGACTTAAACAAAATGCAAAAAAGTCATATAGCTGCCATGTTTTACTTCAATCAACAGACAATTTATATTTTTCTTTAATTTAGGCCTGAGAAATCCCCAGTAAAAAAATCATGTAAACCCCCTTTTTTGTGGTCTACCCAATATAAATGTAGGAAAAACAAGAAAACAAGCTTTATTGCAGTGATAACGTGGGTGCAGGGTCGGCTCCAAGGGGGGGGGGGGCATTGGGGGGCATTGAGGGGCAATGCCCACCCAAATGTAATGCTGTGCCCCCTCAAAAAATATTGATATGATCATACGCTTTAAAAATAATAAATAAAATAAGCTGCCGAACTGTGAGGTCGCATCACGCATCTGCAAGGAGCTCTGTGTCTTAACCTCTTATTTGAAATTGGAAGTTAATTAGAGACTTTTTGGACTTGTCTTTAACCCTATTAATTGTACCTAACTATTGTGAGTTACTCATATTCTTAAACAATACAGGGCTTGACAAACCCAAGAGCCAGGGAGCCAGTGGCTCCTAGAATGTTACCCTTGGCTCCTAACATTTTGGGTTATTCTCCATATATCTTTATATAACTACCACTGTTTGGCTCCTAAAAGAATGTCTGGCTTCTTAATATTCTTACTGGCTCCTAATTTTTAAATAGATTTGTCGAGCACTAATAGACCATGATAAGAATATGATTGTATCATATAAATATCAGTCTATAAATTGCTACCGGTTTCTATCGACGCCTCAAAAGTGCACTGTGCATTGTATTAAGTAGCCTGATATCCGTTAGTTATTGCAAAACAGGTATAGCTAAATCTAATCTACAAAATCATCAGTACCTGAAAACCTAGTATCCTCACTGCTATTGCAAACAAAGGGGATAATTGCATTGGGGGGTTTGGGTGCATGACAGTTTAGGGGACATGATTGAGATTTGAGAATGAGTTTAAGGGTTTTGGATCATGGTGATTAAGGGGTGAATTGTTTTTAAGGAGCACTGGGGGTCTCAAGTTTAATGGCTCTGTTTTAGTGCACTGCATAGGATTTAGACTTCAATCTTTTACCCAGTGATTTAGCACATATTCTCCAAATGTTAATAGTGGGGGATAAGCCAGCCAGAAGCTACACTTTACTGCAGAATATGTAAGTCTGCTCTTATTTGACTCTCATACATGCTTTGTAAATGTGTGCCCCCTCGTGAATAAAAAATGCCCCCCCCCCATTTCATTCGTTTTGGAGCAGACCCTGCTTGGGTGGCATAAAGGGTCAGTAAAGTGAAAATGAAACTTTCATAACTCAAGTTTCCATTTTACTTTTATTATCTAATATGCTTTATTCTTTTGATATCATTTTTTGAAAAGCATACTAAGGTGGTCTTTGAAGCTGCAATGCACTATTGAGAGCTAGCTGCTGATTAGTGGCTAAACATGTGTCTTGTCTTTGGCTCACACAAGGTTTTCAGCTAGCTCCCAATAGTGCAGTACTACATCAGTAAAGGATACTAAGAAAATGTTGCATGTGCAAGAGGTCACAGTGTATGCGTATATTAGTATTTAATTGGCTTATGGGTGTCACATGATACAATGGGATGGAAAGTTAAGCAACCTGTGCAATTTCTTAGAACAAATCTGCTGACCATTTGAAGTTCAGAGAAAGTGCTATGACATTGCCTTTTATTGTGGATTATGCTGTATTTAAGTGGTCCATTAAGTCCTTGGGTCAGGAGCATATTTTGACCTAGGCAAACAAGGCACTGGCCTAGGGCAGCAGATTGGGAGGGGGCAGCACTTTTTTTGTGGCTATATTTGTAAAAAGCTTACAGCTATTTTAGGTGTATTATACAGGTATATAATGGGAGATTTTGCCTAAAGAGCTTACATTCTAGGGAGTATAATAAGAGACTGCCCATAGAGCTTACAATTTAGAGGTAGCTCTGAACCTTTATTTTTATTTTGCTAGCTATTGCCTTTAGTTATTTTGGCTTTTAGCACTTAGTATTGTGTTTGGGGAAGTATTGTTGCAATAAATCGGTTAATATATAAATATATATATTGCTGCAATAGATAGATGTGTGTCTGTGTATGTCTGTGAACATTTATTTTGGAAATGTCATAAAAAAATGTTCACATTAATCCCTGACCAAAACGTATTATGGTCAAAGAAGGCCTAAAACCTTGGTGGGGGGGGGGGGGGGCAGCAGAATATTGAATGTCTAGGGCAGCACAAAACCTAAAAACGCCACTGCCTTTGAGTCCTAATAGCATCCAAAGTGGAGGATCAAATTGCTGCCTTGTATGTTTTACTGACACCCAACTAGGGATACTTACTGCTGAGGTGTGGGAAATATATATGGTAGAGCTTGGGAGGTCAGCAGTTCTAGCAGGGAGTCTAGTTTGTAGGTTTGAGGAAACCACATTTAAAGTACCAAAGGGGTTGAAGCCCTTAGTGTTAATGCAACTTAGAAATTGCATTCATCTTTATATAACACACATATTGAGTATCATTATTCATACATCTATGCTTTTCAATTTAGCAACTAAAAGAAATCATATTCTAATTTAGCAGTATAACAAACATAGGTATCTCATTAAAAAAAAATCTTTCCATGTGTCATATAATTCACAAATTCTATTTGAACATATCACAAGAATCACTATGATCCATAGACCCTGGTTTAAAAAAAAGAAGAAACATAATGATCACATGGTAACTATAGTAACCATAGGGTTATAAGGATGGAAAGATAATTCTGAAAAAAAAATGATCACATTACCAATTATTCCTGTGATGTTTTTGGCTGATTGACCGTTTCCTATTTCAACACAGTCACTTTCTCTTTCTTTAACGTTGTGACAATTTTTTTGTTATACATTATTTTATCAAACTACATGAAACATTTGAAAAAAGGTATTCAATGTTTTATTAGTATATAGATAAATATACAATTATATTAGTATTATATTATATATATTTTTTTATATATTATGTCTTAATGACTAAGACCCGAAAGGCTGTCTGTTATTATGCTTCTTTTAAAGGATAGTCTACTCCAGAATTTTTATTGTTTAAAAAGATAGATAATCCCTATATTACCTATTCCCCAGTTTGGCAAAACCAACACGGTTATATTAATACACTTTTTACCTCTGGGATTACCTTGTATCTAAGGCTCTGCAGACTGCCCCATTATGTCAATGCTTTTGACAAACTTGGGGCCCGATCCGATATGCAGCGTCGCCCGCAGAAGCCGGCGACACCAAATATTGCGCTGGTTTGGTATCACATATACGGCGTAACCTAGAAGTTACACTCATATATTTGACCCGTAACTCCCTAAAATGCCTGCAAAATAAAACCTAACACCTAACACCTAACACATGCGCAATGTCTATCTACCTGTCAACCACAATCCCCCGCCGCAATCCCTAATAAAGTGTTTAACCCCTAAACCACCGCTCCCGGACCCTGCCGCCACCTACATTATAGGTATTACCCCCTAATCTGATCCCCCTACACCGCCGCCAGCTATATTAAATTTATTAACCCCTATTCTGAGCCCCCTACACCGCCGCCAGCTATATTAAATGTATTACCCCCTAATCTGACCCCCTACACCGCCGCCAGCTATATTAAATGTATTACCCCCTAATGTGAGCCCCCTACACTGCCGCCACCTACATTAACTATATTAAACCCTAATCTGATCCCCCTACCCCGCCGCCAACTATAATAACTCTATTAGCCCCTAATCTGAGCCCCCTACCCTGCCGCCACGTATAATAACTCTAGTAACCCCTAATCTGAGCCCCCTACCCCGCCGTCACCTATTTTGACTATATTAACCCCTAATGTGAGCCCCCTACCCTGCCACCACCTATATTATATGTACTACCCCCTAATCTGACCCCCTTAAACCGCCGCCACCTATATTAAATGTATTAACCCCTAATGTGAACCCCCTACAGCGCCACCACCTATATTAAATTTATTAACCCCTAATCTAATCCCCCTACACCGCCGCCACCTATATTAAATATATTAACCACTAAACCTAAGTCTAACCCTAACACCCCCTAACTTAATTATTATTAAAATAAATCTAAATAATATTAATAATATTAACTAAATTATTCCTATTTAAATCTAAATACTTACCTATAAAATAAACCCTAAGGCCTAGATTTGGAGTTCGGCGGTAAAAGGGCTGTTAACGCTCCGCGGGCTTTTTTCTGGCCGCACCATAAAATTAACTCTGGTATCGAGAGTTCAAACAAATGCTGCGTTAGGCTCCAAAAAAGGAGCGTAGAGCATTTTTACCGCAAATGCAACTCTCGATACCAGAGTTGCTTACGGACGCGGCCGGCCTCAAAAACGTGCTCGTGCACGATTCCCCCATAGGAAACAATGGGGCTGTTTGAGCTGAAAAAAAACCTAACACCTGCAAAAAAGCAGCGTTCAGCTCCTAACGCAGCCCCATTGTTTCCTATGGGGAAACACTTCCTACGTCTGCACCTAACACTCTAACATGTACCCCGAGTCTAAACACCCCTAACCTTACACTTAACCCCTAATCTGCCGCCCCCGCTATCGCTGACCCCTGCATATTTTTTTAAACCCCTAATCTGCCGCTCCGTAAACCGCCGCCACCTACGTTATCCCTATGTACCCCTAATCTGCTACCCCTAACACCGCCGACCCCTATATTATATTTATTAACCCCTAACCTGCCCCCCACAACGTCGCCGACACCTGCCTACACTTATTAACCCCTAATCTGCCGAGCGGACCTGAGCGCTACTATAATAAAGTTATTAACCCCTAATCCGCCTCACTAACCCTATCATAAATAGTATTAACCCCTAATCTGCCCTCCCTAACATCGCCGACACCTAACTTCAATTATTAACCCCTAATCTTCCGATCGGAGCTCACCGCTATTCTAATAAATGGATTAACCCCTAAAGCTAAGTCTAACCCTAACACTAACACCCCCCTAAGTTAAATATAATATTTATCTAACGAAATAAATTAACTCTTATTAAATAACTTATTCCTATTTAAAGCTAAATACTTACCTGTAAAATAAATCCTAATATAGCTACAATATAAATTATAATTACATTGTAGCTATTTTAGGATTAATATTTATTTTACAGGCAACTTTGTAATTATTTTAACCAGGTACAATAGCTATTAAATAGTTAAGAACTATTTAATAGTTACCTAGTTAAAATAATAACAAATTTACCTGTAAAATAAATCCTAACCTAAGTTATAATTAAACCTAACACTACCCTATCAATAAAATAATTAAATAAACTACCTACAATTACCTACAATTAACCTAACACTACACTATCAATAAATTAATTAAACACAATTCCTACAAATAAATACAATTAAATAAACTAGCTAAAGTAAAAAAAATAAAAAAGAACTAAGTTACAGAAAATAAAAAAATATTTACAAACATAAGAAAAATATTACAACAATTTTAAACTAATTACACCTACTCTAAGCCCCCTAATAAAATAACAAAGCCCCCCAAAATAAAAAATTCCCTACCCTATTCTAAATTAAAAAAGTTACAAGCTCTTTTACCTTACCAGCCCTGAACAGGGCCCTTTGCGGGGCATGCCCCAAGAAGTTCAGCTCTTTTGCCTGTAAAAAAAACCATACAATACCCCCCCCCCCAACATTACAACCCACCACCCACATACCCCTAATCTAACCCAAACCCCCCTTAAATAAACCTAACACTAAGCCCCTGAAGATCTTCCTACCTTGTCTTCACCATCCAGGTATCACCGATCCGTCCTGGCTCCAACATCTTCATCCAACCCAAGCGGGGGTTGGCGATCCATCATCCGGTGCTGAAGAGGTCCAGAAGAGGCTCCAAAGTCTTCCTCCTATCCGGCAAGAAGAGGACATCCGGACCGGCAAACATCTTCTCTAAGCGGCATCTTCGATCTTCTTCCATCCGGAGCGAAGCGGCAGGATCCTGAAGACATCCAGCGCGGAACATCCATCCGGACCGACGACTGAACGACGAATGACTGTTCCTTTAAGGGACGTCATCCAAGATGGCGTCCCTCGAATTCCGATTGGCTGATAGGATTCTATCAGCCAATCGGAATTAAGGTAGGAATTTTCTGATTGGCTGATGGAATCAGCCAATCAGAATCTAGTTCAATCCGATTGGCCGATCCAATCAGCCAATCAGATTGAGCTCGCATTCTATTGGCTGATCGGAACAGCCAATAGAATGCGAGCTCAATCTGATTGGCTGATTGGATCAGCCAATCGGATTGAACTTGATTCTGATTGGCTGATTCCATCAGCCAATCAGAAAATTCCTACCTTAATTCCGATTGGCTGATAGAATCCTATCAGCCAATCGGAATTCGAGGGACGCCATCTTGGATGACGTCCCTTAAAGGAACAGTCATTCGTCGTTCAGTCGTCGGTCCGGATGGATGTTCCGCGCTGGATGTCTTCAGGATCCTGCCGCTTCGCTCCGGATGGAAGAAGATCGAAGATGCCGCTTGGAGAAGATGTTTGCCGGTCCGGATGTCCTCTTCTTGCCGGATAGGAGGAAGACTTTGGAGCCTCTTCTGGACCTCTTCAGCCACCGGATGATGGATCGCCAACCCCCGCTTGGGTTGGATGAAGATGTTGGAGCCAGGACGGATCGGTGAACCTGGTATGGTGAAGACAAGGTAGGAAGATCTTCAGGGGCTTAGTGTTAGGTTTCTTTAAGGGGGTTTGGGTTAGATTAGGGGTATGTGGGTGGTGGGTTGTAATGTTGGGGGGGGGTATTGTATGTTTTTTTTTACAGGCAAAAGAGCTGAAATTCTTGGGGCATGCCCCGCAAAGGGCCCTGTTCAGGGCTGGTAAGGTAAAAGAGCTTGTAACTTTTTTAATTTAGAATAGGGTAGGGAATTTTTTATTTTGGGGGGCTTTGTTATTTTATTAGGGGGCTTAGAGTAGGTGTAATTAGTTTAAAATTGTTGTAATATTTTTCTTATGTTTGTAAATATTTTTTTATTTTCTGTAACTTAGTTCTTTTTTATTTTTTGTACTTTAGCTAGTTTATTTAATTGTATTTATTTGTAGGAATTGTGTTTAATTAATTTATTGATAGTGTAGTGTTAGGTTAATTGTAGGTAATTGTAGGTAGTTTATTTAATTAATTTATTGATAGGGTAGTGTTAGGTTTAATTATAACTTAGGTTAGGATTTATTTTACAGGTAAATTTGTTATTATTTTAACTATGTAACTATTAAATAGTTCTTAACTATTTAATAGCTATTGTACCTGGTTAAAATAATTACAAAGTTGCCTGTAAAATAAATATTAATCCTAAAATAGCTATAATATAATTATAATTTATATTGTAGCTATATTAGGATTTATTTTACAGGTAAGTATTTAGCTTTAAATAGGAATAATTTATTTAATAAGAGTTAATTTATTTCGTTAGATTTAAATTATATTTAACTTAGGGGGGTGTTAGTGTTAGGGTTAGACTTAGCTTTAGGGGTTAATACATTTATTAGAATAGCGGTGAGCTCCGGTCGGCAGATTAGGGGTTAATAAGTGTAGGCAGGTGTCGGCGACGTTGAGGGGGGCAGATTAGGGGTTAATAAATATAATATAGGGGTCGGCGATGTTAGGGGCAGCAGATTAGGGGTACATAGGGATAACGTAGGTGGCGGCGATTTGCGGTCGGAAGATTAGGGGTTAATTATTTTAAGTAGCTGGCGGCGACGTTGTGGGGGGCAAGTTAGGGGTTAATAAATGTAATACAGGGGTCGGCGGGGTTAGGGGCAGCAGATTAGGGGTACATAAATATAACGTAGGTGGCGGTCGGCAGATTAGGGGTTAAAAATTTTAATCGAGTGGCGGCGGTGTGGGGGGACCTCGGTTTAGGGGTACATAGGTAGTTGATGGGTGTTAGTGTACTTTAGGGTACAGTAGTTAAGAGCTTTATGAACCGGCGTTAGCCAGAAAGCTCTTAACTCCTGCTATTTTCAGGCGGCTGGAATCTTGTCGTTAGAGCTCTAACGCTCACTTCGGAAACGACTCTAAATACCGGCGTTAGAAAGATCCCATTGAAAAGATAGGCTACGCAAATGGCGTAGGGGGATCTGCGGTATGGAAAAGTCGCGGCTGAAAAGTGAGCGTTAGACCCTTTAATCACTGACTCCAAATACCAGCGGGCGGCCAAAACCAGCGTTAGGAGCCTCTAACGGTGGTTTTGACGGCTACCGCCGAACTCCAAATCTAGGCCTAAGATAGCTACAATATAATTAATAATTACATTGTAGCTATTTTAGGGTTTATATTTATTTTACAGGTAACTTTGTATTTATTTTAACTAGGTACAATAGCTATTAAATAGTTAATAACTATTTTATAGCTACCTAGTTAAAATAATTACCAAATTAACTGTAAAATAAATCCTAACCTAAGTTACCATTACACCTAACACTACCCTATCAATAAATTAATTAAATTAACTACAATTATCTCAACTAAAATACAGTTAAATACACTAATCTATATTACAAAAAAAAAAACACTAAATTACAAAAAATAAAAAAAGATTACAAGAATTTTAAGCTAATTACACCTAATCTAAGCCCCCTAATAAAATAACAAAGCCCCCCAAAATAATAAAATTTCCCTACCCTAAACTAAATTAAAAAAGTAATCAACTCTATTACCAGCCCTTAAAGGGCCTTTTGCGGGGCATTGCCCCAAAGTAATCAGCTCTTTTACCTGTAAAAAAAAGAACAATCCCCCCCACATTACAACCCACCACCCACACACCCCTATTCTAAAACCCACCCGATCCCCCCTTAAAAAAACGTCTAACCCTTAAGTGGTCCTTACCTGTCCTGAAGACCGGCGGAGAAGGTCCTGTTCCAGGTGGAGAAGTCTTCTTCCAGGCGGCGACCTCTTCTTCTTCCAGGAACCAGCCGACGCGGAGCGGAGGAGTTGAAGACCGATGACCACGGAGCTGAAGACCGGCGATGCTGGAACTGAAGATCAGCGACGCTGGAACTGAAGACCGTAGCCATGGAGTGTGGAGGATTCTCTTCATACGATCTCCGTCGTACACTGAATGGGGATTCAAGGTACGCAATTAAAAATGGCATCCCTTGAATTCCTATTGGCTGATTTGAGCCTTCAAATTCAAATCAGCCAATCGGATGAGAGCTACTTTAATTCTATTGGCTGGTTTGAATAGCCAACAGAATAAGAGCTACTGTAATTCTATTGGCTATTCTAATCAGCCAATAGAATAACAGTAGCTCTTATTCTATTGGCTATTCAAATCAGCCAATAGAATTAAAGTAGCTCTCATCCGATTGGCTGATTTGAATTTGAAGGCCAATAGGAATTCAAGGGACACCATTTTTAATTGCGTACCTTGAATTCCTATTCAGTGTACGGCGGAGATCGTATGAAGAGGATCCTCCGCGCTCCATGGCTCCGGTCTTCAGTTCCAGCGTCACCAATCTTCAGTTCAAGCATCGCCGATCTTCAGTTCCAGAGAGGACGGTCTTCAGCTCCGTGGTCATCGGTCTTCAACTCCTCCGCTCCAGCTGGTTCCTGGAAGAAGAAGAGGTCGCCGCATGGAAGAAGACTTCTCCGCCTGGAACAGGACCTTCTCTGCTGGTCTACAGTACAGGTAAGGACCACTTGGGGGTTAGACTTAGGTTTTTTTATGGGGGGATCGGGTGGGTTTTAGAGTAGGGGTGTGTGGGTGGTGGGTTGTAATGTGGGGGGGATTGTTCTTTTTTTTACAGGTAAAGAGCTGATTACTTTGGGGCAATGCCCCACAAAAGGCCTTTTATGGGCTGGTAATAGAGCTGATTACTTTTTTAATTTAGTTTAGGGTAGGGAAATTTTATTATTTTGGGGGGCTTTGTTATTTTATTAGGGGGCTTAGATTAGGTGTAATTAGCTTAAAATTCTTGTAATCTTTTTTTATTTTTTGTAATTTAGTGTTTGTTTTTTTTGTAATATAGATTAGTGTATTTAACTGTATTTTAGTTGAGATAATTGTAGTTAATTTAATTAATTTATTGATAGGGTAGTGTTATGTTATGTGTAATGGTAACTTAGGTTAGGATTTATTTTACAGGAAATTTGGTAATTATTTTAACTAGGTAGCTATTAAAAAGTTATTAACTATTTAATAGCTATTGTACTTAGTTAAAATAAATACAAAGTTGCCTGTAAAATAAATATAAACCCTAAAATAGCTACAATGTAATTATTAATTATATTGTTGCTATCTTAGGGTTTATTTTATAGGTAAGTATTTAGATTTAAATAGGAATAATTTAGTTAATAATATTAATATTATTTAGATTTATTTTAATAATAATTAAGTTAGGGTGTGTTAAGGTTAGACTTAGGTTTAGTGGTTAATATATTTAATATAGGTGGCGGCGGTGTAGGGGGATTAGATTAGGGGTTAATAATTTTAATATAGGTGGCGGCGGTGTAGGGGGCTCACATTAGGGGTTAATAAATTTAATATAGGTAGCGGCAGTGTAAGGGGGTCAGATTAGGGGGTAGTACATATAATATAGGTGGCGGCGGGGTAGGGGGCTCACATTACGGGTTAATATAGTTAAAATAGGTGGCGGCGGGGTAGGGGGCTCAGATTAGGGGTTAATAGAGTTATTATAGGTGGCGGCGGGGTAGGGGGCTCAGATTAGGGGTTAATAGAGTTATTATAGGTGGCAGCGGTGTAGGGGGATCATATTAGGGGTAATATAGTTAATGTAGGTGGCGGCGGGGTAGGGGGCTCACATTAGGGGGTAATAATTTTAATATAGGTGGCGACGGTGTAGGGGGATCACATTAGGGGGTAAGACATTTAATGTAGCTGGCGGCAGTGTAGGGGGCTCAAATTAGGGGGTAAGACATTTCATGTAGCTGGCGGCAGTGTAGGGGGGTCAGATTAGGGGGTAAGACATTTAATGTAGCTGGCGGCGGTGTAGGTGGGTCAGATTAGGGGTTAAGACTTTTAATGTAGCTGGCGGCGGGGTCCAGGAGCGGCGGTTTAGGGGTTAATATATTTATTATTAGGAGTGAGATAAGGGATTGCGGATAGAGGGGTATATGTGTCGGGCTATTTTTGGGAGGCGTGTTAGACAGTAACGGGAGATTTAATATTTTAGTCAGTTTTTTTAGGCGGCGGCAGTTTCTAAAGTGCCGTAAGTCACTGGCAACTCCAGAAATTTATACTTACGCAGATTTCTGGACATCGCTAGTTTGTCCGACTTACGGCACTTTAGCAACTGCCGGCGCCGTATATGTGATAGTTCGATGTGCGAGCTGAAACTACGGGCGGCGCAGGTTTCCACGCTTGCGACGAAACCTGCGCCATATATTGGATCGCGCCCTTGCATTTTAGCCAATAGGATAAGAGCAAGTGAAATGTTATTGGCTATTCAAATCAGCCAATAGAATTTCACTTGCTCTCATGCTATTGGCTAATTTAAATAGCCAATAGGATTTGAGTAGTTTTCATCCTATTGGCTGATTTGAACTGGAAGAATCAAATCAGCCAATACCAATTCAAGGGACGCCATCTTTAATTGTGTACCTTGAATTCACTATTCAGTGTACGGCAGAGATTGTACGAAGAGGATCCTCCACACTCCATGGCTCCACGGCCGCCGGTCTTCAGTTCCAGGGTCGCCGGTCTTCAGCTCTGCGGTCTTCAGTCTTCAGCTCCGCTCCTCACAGGATGTTCCTGGAAGAAGAAGAGGTTGCGCTTGGAAGAAGACTTCACCACCTGTAACAGGACCTTCTCCGCCGGACTTCAGGGACCATGAGTACCAACCTGGGGGTTAGATTTAGGATTTTTTAAGGGTTTTTTGGGGGGATTTGTTTGATTTAGATTAGGGATGGGCAGAAAAAGAGCTAAATGCCCTTTTAAGGACAATGTCCAAACAAATGCGCTTTTCAGGGCAATGGGTAGTTTAGGTTTTTTAGTGTTAGGTTCTTTTAGTTTGGGGGTGGGGAGGTTTAATGTTAGGTGGGACTTTGTATATTTTTTGTAAAAGAGCTGATTATATTGGGGCAATGCCCTGCAAGAAGCCATTTTAAGGGCTACTGGTAGTTTATTCTTAGAGTAGGGGGTGTTTTTATTTTGAGGGGGCTTTTTCTATTTTCATACGGCTAGATTTAGAGTTTTGTAGGTAAAAAGCTGTGTAGCTAACGCTGCTTTTTTTGCCAACGCACCCTTAAGACAACGCTGGTATTTAGAGTTGTCTGAGGGGCTGCGTTAGGCTCACAAAAGGGTGCTTTGAGCCTAACTTAGCTCCACTTCAACCCTCAATACCAGCGTTGCTTACGGTAGCGGTAAGCTGGCAAAATGTGCTCATGCACGATATCCCCATAAGAAACAATGGGGCATTTTTGGCTTAAAAAAAATCCTAACACCTGCAGAAAAGCAGCGTTCAGCTCCTAACGCAGCCCCATTGTTTCCTATGGGGAAACACTCTCTAAGTCTTCAACTAACACCCTAACATGTACCCCGAGTCTAAACGCCCCTAACCTTACACTTATTAACCCCTAATCTGCCGCCCCGGCTATCGCTGACACCTGCATTATACTATTAATCCCTAATCTGCCGCTCCGTGCACCGCCGCAACCTACATTATACTTATGAACCCCTAATCTGCTGCCCCTAACATCGCCGACCCCTAAATTATATTTATTAACCCCTAATCTGCCCCCCCCCAACGTCGCCGCTACCTAACTACACTTATTAACCCCTAATCTGCTGACCGGACCTCGCCGCCACTATAATAAATGTATTAACCCCTAACCGCCGCACTCCTGCCTCGCAAACACTATAATAAATAGTATTAACCCCAATCTGCCCTCCCTAACATCGCCGCCCTAATTACACCTAATTTAAGCCCCCTAATAAAATAAAAAAGCCCCCCAAAATAAAAAATTCCCTACCCTATTCTAAAATACAAAAGTAATCAGCTCTTTTACCAGCCCTTAAAAGGGTTTTTTGCGGGGCTTTGCCCCAAAGTAATCAGCTCTTTTGCATGAAAATAAAAATACAATACCCCCCCCAACATTACAACCCACCACCCACATACCCCTACTCTAACCCACCCAAACCCCCCTTAAAAAAAAACCCTGAAGATCTCCCTACCTTGAGTCGTCTTCACCCAGCCGAGCCAAATTCTTCATCCAAGCGGAGCAAGAAGATGTCCTCCATCCGGTAGAAGTCTTGATCCAAGCGGCAAAGAAGAGGTCCTCCATCCGGGCGAAGTCTTGATCCAAGCGGCAAAGAAGAGGTCTTCCATCCGGGCGATGTCTTCTTCCAAGCGGCATCTTCTAAATCGTATTGAACTCGCATTCTATTGGCTGTTCCGATCAGCCAATAGAATGTGAGTTCAATACGATTGGCTGATCAGATTTTTTCTACCTTAATTCCGATTGGCTGATAGAATTCTATCAGCCAATCAGAATTGAAGGGACACCATCTTGGATGACGTCCCTTAAAGGAACCTTCATTCGTCGTTAGTCCGTCGGGGACGGAGGATGTTCCGCGTTGTCGGGATGAAGATGGATCCGGAAGAAAGAAGATAGAAGATGCCGCTTGGAAGAAGACATCGCCCGGATGGAAGACCTCTTCTTTGCCGCTTGGATCAAGACTTCGCCTGGATGGAGGACCTCTCCTTTGCCGCTTGGATCAAAACTTCTACCGGATGGAGGACATCTTCTTGCTCCTCTTGGATGAAGAATTCGGCTCGGCTGGGTGAAGACGACTCAAGGTAGGGAGATCTTCAGGGGGTTAGTGATAGTTTTTTTTAAGGGGGGTTTGAGTGGGTTAGAGTAGGGGTATGTGGGTGGTGGGTTGTAATGTTGGGGGGGTATTTTTATTTTCATGCAAAAGAGCTGATTACTTTGGGGCAAGGCCCCGCAAAAAGCCCTTTTAAGGGCTGGTAAAAGAGCTGATTACTTTTGTATTTTAGAATAGGGTAGGGAATTTTTTATTTTGGGGGGCTTTTTTATTTTATCAGGGGGCTTAGATTAGGTGTAATTAGTTTAAACTGCTTGTAATTCTTTTTTATTTTTTGTAATTTAGTGTTTGTTTTTTTGTATTATAGAATAGTTTATTTTATTGTATTTTATTTTAGGTAATTGTAGGTAATTTATTTAATCAATTTAATGATAGTGTAGTGTTAGGTTTAATTGTAACTTAGGTTAGAATTTATTTTACAGGTAATTTTGTATTTATTTTAACTAGGTAGCTATTAAATAGTTATTAACTATTTAATAGCTTTTGTACATAGTTAAAATAAATACAAAGTTGCCTGTAAAATAAATATAAATCCTAAAATAGCTACAATGTAATTATTAATTATATTGTAGCTATATTAGGATTTATTTGATAGGTAAGTATTTAGTTTTAAATAGGAATAATTTAGTTAATTATAGGAATATTATTTTGTTTAATATAAATTATATTTATGTTAGGGGGGTGTTAGGGTTAGGGTTAGAATTAGGTTTAGGGGTTAATAACTTTATTATAGTAGTGCGGGCGGGAGATTAGGGATTAATAATTGTAGGTAGGTGGCGGCGATGTTAGGGAGGGCAGATTAGGGGTTAATACTATTTATTATAGTGTTTGTGAGGCGGGAGTGCGGCGGTTTAGGGGTTAATACATTTATTATAGTGGCGGCGAGGTCCGGTCAGCAAATTAGGGGTTAATAAGTGTAGTTAGGTAGCGGTGACGTTGGGGGGGCAGATTAGGGGTAAATTAATATAATATAGGGGTCGGCAATGTTAGGGGCAGCAGATTAGGGGTTCATAGGGATAATGTAGGTGGCGGCGGTGTCCGGTCGGCAGATTAGGGGTTAAAAAATTTTATTAGAGTGGCGGCGATGTGGGGGGGGCCTCGGTTTAGGGGTACATGGGTAGTTTATGGGTGTTAGTGTACTTTAGAGCACAGTAGTTAAGAGCTTTATATTCCGGCGTTAGCCCATAAAGCTCTTAACTACTGACTTTATTTGGCGTTAGGAGTCTTGTCGGTAGAGGGTCTACCGCTCACTTCTCCCAAGACTCCAAATACCAGCGTTAGGCAGATCCCATTGAAAAGATAGGATACACAATTGGCGTAAGGGGATCTGCGGTAGCCTGGAATCGCGGTAGGGAAGTGAGCGTTAGAACCTTTCCTGGCTGACTCTAAATACCAGCGGGCGGCCAAAAGCAGCGTTAGGACCCCTTAACGCTGCTTTTGACAGCTAACACAGAACTCTAAATCTAGGCGATAGGGATTAGATTTAATTTTGTCAAATTTGGCAATATGATTTTTTATTTTCTGTAATGTTAGCCTTTTTCTATTTTTTGTAAACTTATTTTTTTTTATTTTTTGTAACTTTAGAATGTATTAGTTTAGATAATTTGGGTTTATTTAATGGGGTGTTAGGTTAGGGGTTGTTAGGTTAGGGGGTGTTAGGTCAGTGTACTGTACTTATGGCTAGATTTCGAGTTTTGCGGTATGAGGGGTGCAGTGCTAATTTGCACGTTATTATCACCACTCACTTCCCTACAGCGCTGGTATTACAGGTTTCCAAAAACTGGCGTTAGTAGGCAAGAAGTGAGCGTAGAGCAAAATTGTGCTCCATATCGCACTCCAATACTAGCGCTGATGAAAGCTGCGGTTAGTTGGTTTTACGTGCTCATGCACAATTTCCCTATAGACATAAATGGGGAGAGCTGGCTGAAAAAAAGTCTAACACCTGCAATAAAGGAGCGTAAAGCGTCGTAACACAGCCCCATTGATTTCTATGAGGAAACTAAATTTATGTTTACACCTAACACCCTAACATGAACCCCGAGTCTAAACACCCCTAATCTTACACTTATTAACCCTTAATCTGCCACCCCGACATCGCCAACATCTGCATTATACTTATTAACCCCTAATCTGCTGCCCCCAACATCGCCGACACCTACATTATACTTATTAACCCCTAATCTCCCGCCCCCAATGTCGCCGCAACCTACCAGCACTTATTAACCCCTAATCTGCCGCCCCAATGTCGCCGCTACTATAATAAACATATTAACCCCTAAACCGCCGCACTCCCACATCCGAAACACTAGTTAAATATTATTGACCCCTAATCTGCCACCCCTAACATCGCCGCCACCTACCTACATTTATTAACCCCTAATCTACCGTCACTATACTAAATTTATTAACCCCTAAACCTAAGTCTAACCCTAACCCTAATACCCCCTAACAAATATTATTAAAATAAATCTAAATAAAACCTACTATCATTACCTAAATAATTCCTATTTAAAACTAAATACTTACCTGTAAAATAAACCCTAAGCTAGCTACAATATAACTAATAGTTACATTGTATCTATCATAGGTTTTATTTTTATTTTACAGGCAAGTTTGTATTTATTTTAACTAGGTAGATTAGTTAGTAAATAGTTATTAACTATTTACTATTTAATTTACCTGTAAAATAAACCTAACCTGAGTTACACTAACACCTAACCTTACACTACAATTAAATAAATTACATTAATTAAATACAATTACCTAAATTACAAAAAAAAAAAAAAAACTAAATTACACAAAAAAAAACCTAGCCTAAACGTAACTACCAATAGCCCTTAAAAGGGCCTTTTGCGGGGCATTGCCCCAAAGAAATCAGCTCTTTTACCTGTAAACAAAAATACAAACAACCCCACAACAGTAAAAGCCACCACCCACACAATCAACCCCCCAAATAAAATCCTAACTAAAAAAAACTAAGCTCCCCATTGTCCTGAAAAAGGGCATTTGGCTGGGCATTGCCCTTAAAAGGGCATTTAGCTATTTTTCTGTGCCCAAAAACCTAATCTAAAAATAAAACCCACCCAATAAACCCCTAAAAAAAACTAACACTAACCCCCGAAGATCCACTTACAGTTTTGAAGACCGGACATCCATCCTCAACAAAGCCGGGAGAAGTCTTCATCCAAGCGGTAAGAAATCCTCAATGAAGCCAGGAGAAGTCTTCATCCAAGCCAGCAGAAGTGGACCTTCAGACGGGCAGAAGTCTTCATCCAGACGGCATCTTCTATCTTCATCCATCCAGCTTGGAGCAGCTCCATCTTCAAGACATCTGGTGCAGAGCATCCTCTTCTTTCCATGACAAACTAATTAAAGGTGAAAAAATCCTATTGGCTGATGCAATCAGCCAATAGGATTAAGCTTCAATGCTATTCGCTGATCCAATTAGCCAATAGGATTGAGCTCGCATTCTTATAGCTGATTGAGAACAAAGCAAATTTGATGATAGAAGTAAAGAGCAGCATTTTAACATGCAACACAAATTAGTCTACATTACAAGTGTGCGTATTACAAGTCGAAAGTAAAAAGTTTGCACATGAGTGAAAGCCGATGCAAGTTAACTTCAAGACTTCGGATATTACAACCATGTTAACTTCTTCTCCCCATAGACTTTAATGGAGCGTGCTGTTTTTACAAAACTAACACATTGCTTGTGTGCTAATTAGACCAACTGCGTTAATCCGAAGGTAGTTATGAATATTTTGCCTTCCAATGTTCTTCACATAGAAGAAAATACAAAGAACATTTTCTTCTAAAATAAGTTACATGTCTGTTACCCCTAGAAAGCTGCCTCAGGAAAAAGCACCTTTATCCCAGAGATCAGCAACGAGAGGCAGATGGATTCCTGTAGGTTCTGGAAAAAAGAGAGTAGTATATCAGAAGCATTGCCCTTAACTTCTGCCATAACTTGGTCTTCAGTCATAGTAACGTGATGAACAACATTTGCACTCAAGTGCACCCATTTAATTTTAACTTGTAATATGCACGCTAGTTAGCACTGTTGTGATATTGCCGCTTGTAACCGTGCCCATTGTATGTCAATGCTATCAATTACATGCATATAATACCAAAGTGGTTGCAGTCAATCTTTCAGCTAATCAAGCATTTAAGGTAATGGTGTCTTTTTAGAAGAAGGAAGGACAAACCTAATATATCCTAGACATGTGCATTTCGTTTCGCTCCGAATTGAAATTCGGACGAATTTGTCAAATTTGGAGCTTCAGATCGATTCAAATTTCCGAATTACCCTAGCAACAAAACTAAACTAATCCGATTAAATTTATAACGAATAAATCTGAATTAGTTTGGATTTATTTGTTACATTTGAATGGCCATGGACTAATCACAATTACACTAGTATTGTACAGTATATTAGGTTATATAATTCCGCTAGCTCTGTGCAGGGCACATTATGTAGCTGGTACCTGTGAGGCAAGTACTAAGGTGGGATGTGCTGTGTATTACACTAGTATTATGTACTGTATATTAGGTTATATACCTCTGCTAGCTCTGTGCATATTGTGTAGCTGGTACCTGTGAGGTTGGTACTTTTGTTGATAAAGATGGGTTACACCTAATATACAGTACATAATACTAGTCTATGTACTGTATATAATACACAGCACATCCCACCTAACACATACTGAACTTCCGAATTTACTAATTGAATCTGAACTGAATGCATCTGAATTTATTAGAATCCGAATGAATCAGAAACAAGTACATTTGAATGTATCCTAATTCGAATCAATCCGAAAGCGAAATTCGAAAAAATCAGAAACGGTCCGAAATGAATTTTTCCGCCGCACACAATTCTAATATATCCCCCTCAATTACATGGGGAACTAAATATAAAAACATTTAAGAACTATATAAAGAAAAGCAGGCTTATAAAAGTAAAATTAATTGCATTCACTGTCACAAGACTAGGTATTGAAATCATAATTTAATGCTGTTTAACACGGAATGTAATAACAGAAATCTTGAACAAAGTGAAAAGTGCAATCAATAAAACAGAAAGAGAGGAGTTTTTTTTCAATACTGGGAAAGATAATCACAAGTGTTGTATATTGATTCTGCTGCTAAAGCCACATAAATAATGATGCAAATTTGTCATAAAATACACTTAGCCTATGAAACATGCCTTTTATCACAAACAGGAAAAGGATCATTCAAGTATGATATTTATGAATATATAACAAAAAAAACATATTAAAATTACATTTTATTACTAATTTAAAAAAATGTGATCTGTGTTCTAGAACCTTAAACGTGACGTAATAGAAACTAAAAATTTTGTAAAGCTAAAATGGTGACATTTTATTTATGCCCATTCACTAATGTCACAAATGGTTGGAGACTTTACTTCCTGAAAAAAAAAATTAATATGTGAAAGACAATAGCATGTCCAGTAGATTAATAATACATTTAGATTATTTTAAGAAAAAACAAAGAAAGAGTGGATGGCATTTCTAGGGAATTCTTATTCCAATATAAATCAAAACAGAAAAAAATTACGGTATGAAAGGACAGAAACCAACCTTTATTATGACATATGGCTATGAGTTTACATGGAGTTGGAAGATCATAAGGGACTGTTTACCTATTATAAGCATTGACCCAATTTTGAAGGACACTTTAAAAGTAGGTTGTGGTTTTGTAGTGAAGAAGGCAAACATGATAAGTAATTATGTTCTATTATTATTGTTATACTTTATATAGTGTCAATGTATTCCAGTGCTGTTCATGGGTAAATTGATATAAGTAAAACAATGATGCAATACTTGTAAGAGACAAGACAAAAATTTGACAAATACATGAAGAATTTAGGGCCCTATTCCTGTGGGAATTTACAATCAAGAAGGGTAGGAGGTTGAGAAACAGGAGGTGAGGACTGCAAGGGGAAAATGATGTTAATAAGGGCAATTATTAGGTAGGTGGAGTTTATTTGTTACTGAGTTGGACGGTAGGCTTCCCTGAACAAAAATGTCTTATGGGGGCTTTTAAAAGAAGGCAGATTAGGGGAAAGTCTGACAGTGTGAGGAAGTGAGTTCTAGTGTGTTACACAAGAGAAGTCCTGCAGTCTAGGATGGTGATGATAGAAGATGCAAGTAGTAGTTGCTGGATCTTAGGGGATGGGTTGGTGTATATTTGTTGATTAGTGAGGACAGGTAGTGGGGAGTGTCATTGGTAAGGGCTTTGTAGGTCAGGGTGAGAATTTTGAATTTAATTCTGCTGTGATTGGGGAGCCAGGAGAGAAAGCTGCAGAGAGGTACAGCAGATACAGAGCAGTGGGAAAGGGGGGTTAGCATGACAGAGGCATTTAGGATGGATTAAAGGGTGATAGGAAGTACAATGAAGAGAGCAATTGGATATGAGGGATGGGGCAGGTTAAAGTCATATGTAACTCTGAGGCAGCAGACTTGGGGTTATGGGGAGAAAGTGATGCCATCAAAAAAATAGAAAGATTAGAAATCTGAGTAGAGCTAGATGGCGGGATTAGAAGGAGCTCAGTCTTGCACATGTTAATCTTTAGGTGGTGGTAGGCCATCCAGGAAGAAATGCAGGAGTATAATACAGGAGCCAAGAGGAGACCATGAGCTGAGAGTAGTATTTGCACAACTGATAACTTGGAATGTGATTACTCACGGAAAATGTATTCATTAAAATAATAAGAAACAGATGAATCAATAAAGTAAAAAGAAATTGTACACCCAAAAGGCAATTTAGAATTATATTTGCATCAAATGCCTTTACCTAAACTGTGAATTTTAAAGGATTGATATGTTGGATTGGATATGTTTGGAATGTTAAAACACTGAATTTTGACTAAAAAAAGTTTTTTTTTTTTCATTTAAATATTTTTTTTGCACAAAGAGCAAATTTTTAATTGGATCTGCTATAAATTCAGACACTTTCCTTTTATGGACCTATTTTGTTATACGCTGACTTTTTAAATGGACGATAAGATTTTCAACAAGGATCCTTTATTATTTTTATTATTTTAACGGTTTATTTTATTGGGCTATGTGTGAATACATGATTTGTAAAGGTTATATATTTATATAAAATATATATATGTATATATATATATATATATATATATATATATATATATATATATATATATATATATATATAAGAAAAGAAATAAAGACGGCATCCTGCTTTCAGGTATGTGTGTTTTATATATTGTCACTCACCATTGTTTGATTCATTATGCAGAGCCAAAACTGATTTGCTAAGTTGCTTTAACCCCTTAATGACCACAATGTACCCTGTATGTCACTGGTCGTTAAGGGTTTTTTCAGGACATAATAGCACAAGTCTAGCAAGAACACGCTATTAATGCCCTCCCTCCAGCAGGCTTTGTGGAATAGAGCATTCTCAACGCTGGTGGCAAGACCGCGCTATAAAACAATCACGTGCCAAAAAAAGGCCAGCGACATACAGGGTACGTCGCTGGTCCTTAAGGGGTTAATAATAAATCAGATCAACAGTTAACAGTAAAAAATTTGATGTAATAACAGAAATCTATTTTCTCATCATTATACATAAAAAAGAAATCTATTGCTGCTTAACACTAGAATCTTTTGTTATGAAGCAGTATAAAAAGGATATAGCACCAGCCCTGGTATCTTGTTCTGTAAGATGGTACACATGCAGATTGCAGACTACAGCCTCTTTGAGAAACTTTTCAATTTACTTCTATTATCAACTGACCTTTTCTCTTCGTATTTAGTTTTTGAAAAGTAAGTAGGTATGCTAAGGAGCGAACATGTGTCTGGAGGACTGTATTGCAGCAATTTTGCAAGAATTCTTTTAATAATGTTATACATTTTGAGAACACTACTGCCGTCTAAAAATATTATCGCACAAAAGCATATGCACTCTAATTACCTAGGTATTCTTTTCAACCAAAAATACAATGAGGAAAAAGTACATTTTAAATACATTAAAAATGTTCTTAAAAAGTGATGTCCCTTTAAAGTCAACTGTACTGTTGTATTCCAGTATTGTCAAATTCAAAAGAAAAAGCCAGTCCAAAATATCAGTTCTGCACTGAGCAATATATATATATAGCTAACTTCAACATGCTTGTTTCAGCCTCTATTTGGGCTTCATCAGAGGATGGACAGCTAAATCTCTTCAGGCAGAGAGACCGGAGTCTATCTTGGAGTACCACCACCTTTGAAGGGACATAAAACACAAAATTTGTCTTTCATGATTCAGTTTGAACATAACATTTTTAATAACTTTCCAATTTACGTTGATTATCAAATTGACTTTGTTTGTATGTTATCCTTTGTAGAAAAACAAGTAGGTAAGTTCAGGAGTGTGCACATGCAGCAATATATAGCAGCAGTTATGCAACAATGTTAAACATATGCAAGAGCACTAGATGACAGCACTGTTTCCTGTCACATAATGCTCCAGAAATGCGCACGCTACCTATCTAAATAGCTCTTCAACAAAGAATAACATGAGGAACCATGCAAATTTGATAATAGAAACAAAATTGGAAACTCTTTTAAAATTATATTGTCTATCTAAATCATGAAAAAAAAATTGTGTTTCATGTACCTTTTAAGAATAAAAATAATGGTTCTTAACATACACAAAACAAGGGATATATGTTCAACTGTGAACAAAAATAACTTCTAATTTTCCTAAAGGATTTTTTTTATGTAAATAGGAAACTACAGAAAACATTTCATCCACAATATGCTACTATGCTTCAGTAGATATGTATAGAAAGGGTTAAATGTTCCTGTTTTGCTCTGTTTAAACACAAGAAGAATGTGATGTAAAATGCATCAGTATCAACAATGTCTTCTGTTCAGCTTTAGATAGAATAAGATTCCATACATGTTTTATTTACCGCAGATATTGATGCTGCAATTACTTTTTCATTTCTTGTAGTTAACGTTTTATTGGGTTTTTTTTTGTGATTTGATATGTATTGACTGCAAACATGTACTTTATTAGGATACATAACTCTTTACATTTAATTTTATATCTTTATCTCTCTTTCTGTCTAAGTTCTGTATAGCTGCTTTTTTTTTCCTTGTGATAAGATACCTATATATTTTTTTCAACAATTTGTTAAAATTACATGAAATTTTAACAAATGTCACAGCAAAGGAACAAAATAATATTCCAGTATAGATACAAAGTATTTATTAGCTAATAAATAATGTTTATCTATATTGGAATATTATTTTGTTCCTTTGCTGTGACATCGCCGGACGTCCAATTTTGATAGAGTAAGTTACTACTTATTCCATTTATAACAGATTCTACATATTTTTCTTGCTCTCAGTTTGTTAAACCACTATTGTTACAAGACATCTGTGGATCACTGCTACTGGACCTCTGTGTGACATATTCCAGACAGGCGGATATCATGCAACTTATGGAGTGAGTATATTGCACTCTTATTAATTGGATTTTACATACACACCAAGCCCTTTTCTCTTTGTCATCAGAAGGATTATTATACATCCAGCCTGAGTTTAACACCAAAGATCTGCCCCATCTACCACTGAAACTCTACCAAAATAAACTAATTACAGGTTTTTTGTTTCTTGTTAAACAGGTATTTCTATATTGCTGGTGAGGAGTTTCATTGTCCACCAACAAAGTAGTTGGAGATCTGCTTCCTGATCATTTCTGAAACTAAATAAAATAGCTTTAGTTTAAAGGGACCCTAAAGTCAAAATTACATATACATGATTCAGACAATGTAATTTTTGAAAACCTTTCCGTTGACTTCTATTAACAAATTTGCTTAAATCTCTTGGTATTTTTTGTTAAACAGTAGACATAGGCCAAGTTTCCATGGCTGTTGTAAACTGTGTACATTGGTAGTAACATAAAACATCTCCAATGGAAACTAGGTTATAGGTAGGATAATAGGGGCTTAGGAGCATGCATGTGTATTTACCATTCTACTGCAGCAGTGTTTATAACAATGTTATACATTGTTGCGAACACTAGGTGTACACTTGCATACCAAGAGAACAAATCAAAATTTGATAACAGAAGTAAATTGGATTTTTTTTGTTTGTTCTTTTAATTCCAAATTCTATCAGAATCAGGAAAGTTACATTTTTACTTTTCATTCAAAAAAATATTTTTAACATTTTTAAATAGTGCTTTTTCATAGCCATGATAGAAAGATTTATGGCTAGATTACAAGTGGCTCACTATCGGTAGCACAAGTCTCAATAGCAATATCCCAACTGTGCTAACTTTAATGCGGTATTACAAGTTGAAAGCAAACATGTCAACTTGAGCGTAAACTAAATTTTCGTTTTAGTGCAGCTGAAGACCTTGTATAAAGGGTAAGAGTTAAAACAATGTACACCAAAAACAACATAAATACATTAAAATAATCTGTTACACTCATATATACACTATCTGATAAAATTAGTCATATAAATATTAGTACATTTTTTTTATAAGGGTTCAAAGGTATATGGTATATCACAAGGTGTTTAAATGGAAAGGCCTATAATCAATGTACTGTACGTAGAATATATATATATATATATATATATATAATGTCTAAATATATGTATGTCGGTATATGTATGTGCATATATATGTGTATTTACATGTGTATAAATGTATTCATATATGCATATATGTATATACATACAAATATACACATATAAATACATATATACACATGTTTACATATATACACCTCAGTGGCATATTTAGATTTTGTGCTGCCCTAGGCACTCAAAATTCTGCTACCCCCCTCACATACACATTTACACATACACGTAGAGTTATACACACACACACTCACACACACACAAACCATAACTAAAGGCAATCCCTAGCTGAATAAAAGAGAGGTTCAGAGCTACCTCTAAACTGTAAGCTCCATGGGCAGTCTCTTAATATACCCCCTTGAATGTAAGCTCTTTGGGCAAAATCTCCTGTATAATACTTCTAAAAACTCTGTAAGCTTCTTACATATATAGCCATAAAAATGTGCTGCCCCTCCCAATCTACTGCCCTAGGCAAGTGCTTTGTTTGCCTAGGCCAAACTTTGACACCTGATACACATGTGAATGTGTATATATATATATAAACACATACACATATATACACACACTTTGGAGTCCTTTCAACTCAGATACATTAAAACTGCAAAAAGCATTTTATACCATTCATTAACTATCAACTAGATTACGAGTTGTGCGTTAAGGTAAAAAAGCTACGTTAACAGGTCCTAACGCTGCTTTTTTACACCCGCTGCTATTACGAGTCTTGCAGGTATAGGTGTACCGTACACTTTGCTGGCCTTACCGCAAACCGACTTACGTAAAGTTCGTAAACCCTTTTTTCTATGGGACTTCCATAGCGCCAGTATTACGAGTTTGTCCTGGGAGGCAAAAAAGTGAGCCTCTACCGACAAGATCCGTAACGCATTCTAAAGTCAGTAGTTATGAGTTTTACACTACAACGCCGTAGCATAAAACTCATAACTAAAGTGCTAAAAAGTACACTAACACCCATAAACTACCTATTAACCCCTAAACCGAGGCCCTCCCACATTGTAAACACTAAAAGAACATTTTTGACCCCTAATCTGCCACTCCGGACATCGCCGCCACTATAATAAACATATTAACCCCTAAACCGCCGCACTCCCGCATTGCAAACACTAGTTACATATTATTAACCCCTAATCTGCCGCCCCTAACATCACCGCCACCTACAGTATACTTATTAACCCCTAATCTGCTGCCCCCTGACAACTACATTATATTTATTAACAAAAGGAAGAAATAGGCAGGCACTGCTTCAATCCGTGAAATGTAAAAACATAAGTGATGCTTTATTGTAGTTCATAAAAAACAACAACACATGCAGACAGGCAGTAAGGAGACTAAAAGTCTAACATGTTTCGCGCCTCCAAGTGCGCTTACTCATAGACTGACGTCTGTGTCTATACTCTAACTCTTTATAGGCCCAGGAGGCAACAAATATTAACCCCCTCAGGTCCTAACAGAGGAAAAAACAGAGTAAAAACAATATCCTATGTGACACTTTCTGTTAACTGCTAGATGACTTTAAGAAAACATGCACAGAAATAAACATCCTAAAACGTAACTAAGTACTTATATAAATTAGAATTTGAATTTAGATTTGACAGTGCAAAGACAACATTTTACAAAATTTAACAAAATCTTATAAAAATCTTATAGAATTTATCATAATGGAAGAAACATACCCTAATTTAATATGTCAGTATTTTAAAAATTTTAGAAGAGCATATATAATATAGGGGAATCAAGCATTGCTCTATAACAAATGCTGCAGCACTGTTACGCTGTTGTTACAAGCGGTGCCTAGGCACTTGTATTGGAACTAAGGAAAAAAACAGACATTGTATCTCTTTAATTGACATAGTATCAAGTTCATAGTGTACATATATAATATAATATAGTACACTATATATAGTTTTTAAGACATAATAATAATACAAATGTTAATACTATGTATCAAAGAAAAAGTTTATGTCACACTCACGGTTCATGCCATATGGTAGACGTGTGCATAATTTTAAGATCCAATACAGTTCCTTTTTCTCAAGGATTTTATCCCTATTGCCACCTCTAGGTGGCACATTAGCAATGTCTATAACTTGAAAAGATAGACTTGCTTTATTGGTTAAATGAGTATTGTTAAAATGGTCTGCTACTGTGGATTCTTTGCTATAGTTTTTTACATCTCTAACATGTTCGTTGTAACGTGTTCTTACAGTGCGGGTAGTTCTACCTACGTACTGTAAAGAACAAAGATTACAAGTAAGGAGATATATGACAAATTTTGCACCACAATTGGCATAAAAATCAATAGGGTAAATTTTCTTATTGAATTGACATAAGAAAAAATCCTGCTGAAGAATATTAGGACACGCTAAACAACTTCTTGTTCCACATTTGAAACTACCTTTTTTGTTTAACCAGGTAGTGGATTGAAGTTTGTTATCAGATTTTACCAAACTAGGTGACAATGTTTGTGCCAAAGTTTTAGACTTTTTTGGCACAAATTTGCACCTATTGATAAATGGCATTTATCAATAGGTGCAAATTTGTGCCATTATTTAAATTATTCCAATTTAAAACTAAATACTTACCTATAAAATAAACCCTAAGCTAGCTACAATATAACTAATAGTTACATTGTAGCTAGCTTAGGGTTTATTTTTATTTTACAGGCAAGTTTGTATTTATTTTAACTAGGTAGAATAGTTATTAACTATTTAATAACTACCTAGCTAAAAGAAACAAATTTACCTGTAAAATAAAACCTAACCTATGTTACAATAACACCTAACACTACACTATAATTAAATAAATTACCTACATTAAATACAATTAAATAAATTAAATTCAATTAAATTAAAGGGACAGTCTAGGCCAAAATAAACTTTCATGATTCAGATAGAGCATGTCATTTTAAACAATTTTCCAATTTACTTTTATCACCAATTTTGCTTTGTTCTCTTGGTATTCTTAGTTAAAAGCTTAACCTAGGAGGTTCATATGCTAATTTCTTAGACCTTGAAGGCCTCCTGTTTTCAGAATGCATTTTAACAGTTTTTCACCACTAGAGGGTGTTAGTTCATGTATTTCATATAGATAACACTGAGCTCGTGCATGTGAAGTTATCTGGGAGCAGGCACTGATTGGCTAAACTGCAAGTCTGTCAAAAGAACTGAAATAAAGGGGCAGTTTGCAGAGGCTTAGATACAAGATAATCACAGAGGTTAAAAGTAGATTAATATAACTTTGTTGGTTATGCAAAACTGGGGAATGGGTAATAAAGGGATTATCTATCTTTTAAAACAATAAAAAAATTCTGGTGTAGACTGTCCCTTTAACTAAATCACAAAAAACACTAAATTACAGAAAATAAAAAAACAAATTACAGGTCTTTAAACTAATTACACCTAATCTAATAGCCCTATCAAAATAAAAAGCCCCCCCCAAAAAAAATAAAAAAAACCCTAGCCTAAACTAAACTACCAATAGCCCTTAAAAGGGCCTTTTGCGGGGGAATTGCCCCAAAGAAATCAGCTCTTTTTCCTTTAAAAAAAAATACAAACAGCCCCCCCAACAGTAAAACCCATCAGCCACACAACCAACCCCCCAAATAAAAGCCTAAAAAAAACCTAAGCTCCCCATTGCCCTGAAAAGGGAATTTGGATGGGCATTGCCCTTAAAAGGGCATTTAGCTCTATTGCTGCCCAAAGCCCTAACCTAAAAAATAAACCCACCCAATACACCCTTAAAAAATCCTAACACTAACCCCCGAAGATTCACTTACCGGGAGAAGTCTTCATCCAAGCGGCAAGATGTCCTCAACGAAGCCGGCAGAAGTGGTCCTCCAGACGGGCAGAAGTGGTCCTCCAGATGGGCAGAAGTCTTAATCCAGACGGCATCTTCTATCTTCATCCTTCCGACACGGAGCGGCTCCATCTTCAAGACATCCGGCACGGAGCATCCTCTTCAAACGACGTCTTCTTCAGAATGAATATCTCTTTAAGTGACGTCATCCAAGATGGCGTCCCTTAGATTCCGATTGGCTGATAGAATTCTATCAGCCAATCGGAATTAAGGTAGAAAAAATCCTATTGGCTGGTGCAATCAGCCAATAGGATTGATCTTCAATCCTATTGGCTGATCCAATCAGCCAATTGGATTGAGCTTGCATTCTATTGGCTGATTGGAACAGCTAATAGAATGCCAGCTCAATCCTATTGGCTGATTGCATCAGCCAATAGGATTTTTTCTACCTTAATTCCGATTGGCTGATAGAATTCTATCAGCCAATCGGAATCTAAGGGACGCCATCTTGAATGACGTCACTTGAAGATGGAACCGCTCCGCGTCAGAAGGATGATGATAGAAGATACCGTCTGGATGAAGACTTTTCCCGTCAGGAGTACCACTTCTGCCTATCTGGAGGACCACTTCTGCCAGCTTCATTGAGGACATCTTGCCGCTTGGATTAAGACTTCTCCCGGTAAGTGAATCTTCGGGGGTTAGTGTTAGGATTTTTTAAGGGTGTATTGGGTGGGTTTATTTTTTAGGTTAGGGCTTTGGGCAGCAATAGAGCTAAATGCCCTTTTAAGGGCAATGCTCATCCAAATGCCCTTTTCAGGGCAATGGCGAGCTTAGGTTTTTTTAGTTAGGCTTTTATTTGGGGGGTTGGTTGTGTGGGTGGTGGGTTATACTGTTGGGGGGGTGTTTGTAATTTTTTTTACAGGTAAAAGAGCTGATTACTTTGGGGCAATGCCCCGCTAAAGGCCCTTTTAAGGGCTATTGGTAGTTTAGTTTAGGCTAGGGTTTTTTTTTATTTTGATAGGACTATTAGATTAGGTGTAATTAGTTTAAAGATCTGTAATTTGTTTTTTATTTTCTATAATTTAGTGGGGGGGGTGTGATTTAGCTAATTTAATTTAATTTATTTAATTGTATTTAATGTAGGGAATTTATTTAATTATAGTGTAAGGTTAGGTGCTATTGTAACTTAGGTTAGGTTTTATTTTACAGGTAAATTTGTATTTATTTTAGATAGGTAGTTATTATATAGTTAATAACTATTTAATAACTATTCTACCTAGTTAAATAAATATAAACTTGCCTGTAAAATAAAAATAAACCCTAAGCTAGCTACAATGTAACTATTAGTTATATTGTAGCTAGCTTAGGGTTTATTTTATAGGTAAGTATTTAGTTTTAAATTGGAATAATTAAGGTAATGATAGGAATTTTATTTAGATTTATTTAAATTATATTTAATTTAGGGGGTGTTAGGGTTAGGGTTAGATTTAGGGGTTAATACATTTAATATAGTGGCAGCGACGTTCTGGGAGGCAGATTAGGGGTTAATAAGTGTAGGTAGGTTGCGACGACATTGGGGGCGGCAGATTAGGGGTTAATAAGTGTAGGTAGGTTGTGGCGACATTGGGAGCGGGAGATTAAGGGTTAATAAATATAATATAGGTGTCGGCGATGTTGGGGGCAGCAGATTAGGGGTTAATAAGTATAATATAGGTGGCGACGATGTCGGGGGCAGCAGATTAGGGGTTAATAAGTGAAAGATTAGGGGTGTTTAGACTTGGGGTTCATGTTAGGGTGTTAGGTGTAAACATAAAATGTGTTTCCCCATAGGAATCAATCGGGCTGCGTTACTGAGTTTTACGCTGCTTTTTCTCAGACGGCTCTCCCCATTGATGTCTATGGGGAAATTGTGCACGAGCACATACGACCAGCTCACTGCTGACTTAAGATCGCTGGTATTGGAGTGCGGTATGGAGCACAATTTTGCTCTACGCTCACTTCTTGCCTTTTAACGCCGGGTTTGTAAAAACCCGTAATACAAGCGCTGCAGGTAAGTGAGCGGTGAGAAAAAACTGCACATTAACACAGCACAACTCATAACGAAAGACTCGTAATCTAGCCGAATGTATTTAATATCCATTTTTCACATTCCAGTACATAAAACTAATTTTGATATTTTATATAGTATGTATCAACAAGGGATGCAAAATGTTAAAAATAAAAATAACATTTTCTTCTATGTGAAGAACATTGGAATGTAAAACATGCAGAAAGCGCTTTGGGTTTCACGCTGTAGGGCTAACGCAGTGTAAGGTTGGTGCACATGAAGAAATAGTTATCTTAAGGCATGTTATTTAAATATTAAATATAATAATTCTATTAAAAACAAGGGCACTTTAATTCATCAAAATTGACATTTCACTCTTTTTCTTCAAAAACTTACCTTTTCATTCTGGCAGCCACTCCAGCGATTCCCACGGCCGTCGGAAGCCTCTGCAGACGTCAGAAATGACAAATCCGGCTTCCTCCAATCACGGCTCCCCCCCCCCCCCGGGGGGAATCTTGGCCTCAGGCAACGCCACGATTGGAGGAAGCCGAATTCGTCATTTTGGACCCGCGAAGACGGCTTGCGACGGGCGGAGGAAGTACTGGAGCGGCTGCTAGGATGAAAAGGTACGTTTTTGAAGAAAACGAGTGAAATGTCAATTTTGATGAATTAAAGTGCCCTTGTTTTTAATAGGATTATTAAAAACCGGGCACTAATTCATCAAAATTGACCTTCACTTTAAATGATTTTTTTATCATTTTTAAGAACATCTATAATGATTATATACATTAATATTTTTCAATATTTTATATTTAATAAATACATAACGCACCTTAATATAACTCATGTTGGATTAGAGCACATGAACCTGTCAGGTTTATGTGTGGAAAATTATTCTAGCCCTTTATATTTACAATTCCATTATAAAAAATCATTTTTTGTGTAAGTCGCTGAAGAAGAGACAAGTCAACCAAAATTATAAAATGCTTTTAAAGGAAACACTTGTAAAATACGATTCTTAATGAGTAACACAGATATATGAAGTTACGGTCAATAGCTTTACAGAAGCAATATGACAAGGGTTAGCATTATTGTAGAGTAAAGGTATAATTAATTGCACAAAAGATCATGTTATATATCTCTTTTTCTTTGTTTAATATCTACACCAATGTTCAATTAAGCTGAGAAGATTTGACAACAGATAGATAATTATCGTAGAGCTTAGCAAATAATTAAGTGTTCTTTATTCTGCGTGATTTCATGTTCCTGACTCACTTATATATCTTGCTTTATGCCCTTTTTATCTCTAGTTTAACCTAATCCTGTAATTACTATTATTCATTTAACTCTTTTGCACCAACATAACCTACATTAATCTATAATATTTATATCATTCTTTGGTTTGGTTTACAAATACTGATTTTTTCAGACACTTAAACAAAGTATCAAATATCAAAGTATCAAATAAACAGTGAGTATATAATAGCTACATGTGATGTAACATCACTGTACACCAGTATATCACATGATCCAGGGATCATAGCGGTAGAACATTTCCTGAAAGGTAACAATACAGAATTGGACCTATCAGGCACATTTATATTAGAAAGCATCAAATTCATCTTAACAAATAACGTCTTTGTTTTTAACAACGAAATGTTTTTGCAAATAAGGGGTACAGCAATGGGTACGAGGTTTGCGCCCAGCTATGCCAATCTTTTTATGGGAAAGTGGGAACAAGAGTTCACAGCACCGTATTGGCAGGGCGCAAACCTCGTACTCTTTCGGCTCTATATCGACAATATACTTATTATATGGAGAGGTAGTGAGATAGGATTAAAATTCACATATAACATCAGCCGAGAAATCATAGCTTTCCTGGACTTAGATATAGTGGTAGAAGATAATTCCCTGATAACAAGAAATCATTTTAAAGAGGTGGATGCAAACAATTTCATTCATTCTAAAAGCTGCCACCTTAAGAGATGGATTAATAATACCCCAAAGGGACAATTCCTTCGTATTAAAGGGACAGTCTACACCAGAATTTTTATTGTTTTAAAAGATAGATAATCCCTTTATTACCCATTTCCCAGTTTTGCATAACTAACACAGTTATAATAATATACTTTTAACCTCTGTGATTATCTTGTATCTAAGCCTCTGCAAACTGCCCCTTTTTTCAGTTCTTTTGACAGACTTGCAGTCTAGCCAATCAGTGCCTGCTTCCAGATTACTTCACGTGCACAAGCACAGTGTTATCTATATGAAATACATGAACTAACACCCTCTAGTGGTGAAAAACTGTTAAAATGCAATCTGAAAGAGATGGGCTTCAAGGTCTAAGAAATTAGCATATGAACCTCCTAGGTTAAGCTTTCAACTAAGAATACCAAGAGAACAAAGCAAAATTGGTGATAAAAGTAAATTGGAAAATTGTTTAAAATTACATGCTCTATCTGAATCATGAAAGTTTATTTTGGCCTAGTCTGTCCCTTTAAGAGGAACTGCACAAAAAATATAGACTATCTAAAACAAATACAGATCTTAGAAGAAAGATTCATGGAAAGGGAATATGACCACACCATCTTAGATAAAGCAAAAACAGAAGTCGATAATAAGGATAGACAGATGATTCTTAAGAAAATTTAACCTGTAATTGAAGAAAAACCATGTGTAAAAGTCCCCTTTATAACAACATATAACCAACAATATAAAACCATGGAAAGAATAATTAAAAAGCACTGGCACATTTTAAAAACTGATATGTTTCTAGGGAAAGAAATTCCTGACAATCCGATGTTCATATATAGAAAGGCAGCAAACCTGAAAAACATGCTCGCGCCTAGTGAATTTAAAAATGTGAATATTACAACAAGAGAAAGAGATCTAAAAGGAAACAAAGTCAGTGGATTTTTTCCATGCTACAGCTGTAAGGCGTGCGAACATAGTAAAAAAGTTAAAACATTCGTTTCCACCAGTACTGGTAAAGAATTTATAATAAGAGACACAATCAGATGTAGGGACAAAGGGATATTATATATTCTACAATGTTCTTGCCGACTGCAATACTTAGGAGAAACCACCAGACCATATAGGGACAGGATTAGGGAACATTTAAACAACATAAAAAATGGCAAATTAGAAAAACGCCTATACGATCATTTTAGAACAGTACATGTAGTAGCACTAAGAACATTACATGTTGGGCCTTTAAAAAACTTAAAAAGAATTGGAGGAGTGGGGAATATGAGAAACTTATTCTCAGGAAAGAGGCTGAAATGATACATGAGCTAGGAACATTATTTCCGGCCGGATTAAATTCAGAATTCGATTTATCACCATTTGTTTTAGACTAATACCATCTAAGTGGGTCCTTACCTAATAAGCTAAGTATCAATACAGTATACATATTGGCCATTACATAAAAGTACATTGAGTATAGTTCACAGTTAAAGGGATTATTGATCCACCCATCATTAAAAAAGCAGTAGTGTTTAAACATAAAATCTTTTTATTCACTAGGACACAATAAAATGAAGAACATTCTAAAAGGTTATTTGATAAAGTATTAGAGAAATAGTAAGGTACATACCCGAAATTAAAAATTAAAAACTAAGTATGTAGATATTGGCCATTACATAAAAGTACATTGAGTATAGTTCACAGTCAAAGGGATTATTGATCCACCCATCATTAAAAAAGCAGTAGTGTTTAAACATAAAATCTTTTTATTTACTAGGACACAATAAAATAAAGAACATTCTAAAAGGATATTTGATAAAGTAATAGAGAAATAGTAAGGTACATACCCGGAATTAAAAATTAAAAACTAAGTATGTAAATTACATTAAAATTTAAGTATGTAGATTACAGAAAATAGAAACATTCATCTTAAACGAAAGTGACATAATTTTGATATCAAAATTAATGTTGCTAAGGTTGTCAATGAAGATACAGATAATAGCATCTATAGTCAAATATGTCTTAATTTTAAAATGGGGTCATTATTTAATTATATAATCATAACAGCACCTGTTGCAGATATTTTTTTCTGCTATTTTGTAATTTTTTATTTTTTACTTTTCATTTTTCATTTTTTGTGTGAAATAGTTCATTCTATTATAACAGTAATAAGATATAAGCACACATGTGAATAAAAAACTAAAGAGCACATCTAAGATTTACATCTGCTCACCCACAAACTGTACTGTATAAGGATCAGTAACTACATATAGAAAAGAAAGTGGCAAATACATCAAACAAAATCAGTTCATATGGAAAGTGACAGCACCACCTTAAGAAGGAAAACCACCTTAAATAAGGGGATATTACAAGATCTACCAATAGGAGCACAGAGGAGGGGTATATATCAGGCCATTCTAACACTGTTCAAACATCTTGACAAAGCCTGCGAGACAGGCGAAACATGTTGATGTAGTGACAGTGAATTGGAAAACTAAGAGCCTTGTGGAAGACAGCAAGTTAAAACTCTGTGCAGAAAACACAAGATGGGTTCAAACTTCTTTACACCAATATTATACCTGCACACATCAAAAGAAAGAAATGCACTCTGAAAGCAATTCTACACAAGAAATACAAAGAAAGATGGATGTGGCGCTAGTGGACAAGCAACGGTATCTAAATAAATAAAGGAAATTACTAAATAAATTAGACTAAATAAAAAATGCTAGTTTCAATACACATGATTAATAAGATTTAATACACATAAATACTAAGATTAAATACACCAAACCAATTCACATATAAAATAATAAACACAATATATATAAATCCTATACCACCGGTGGTTTAAAAGGATAATAATTATAAAATGGGGTTGTTAAAATCCGCTAAATGCAAGAGTCGTCCAAACAATTTAAAAACTGTGCAAAATCTGATCAAATTCAACTGTGCAAATTCTGATCAGGCATCCAATTTTGAGGCAATACAGGAATCAAAAAGCAGTTTGAGAAGTCTCAATCTCCAGTGAGTTAATGCTGTCAGTGATACAAGAATTTGTAAGGTGCTGCTGGATCTGGGATAGGGGTGTCAATTACCTTGAGAGTGCGACCACCTTCAGGACAAGGATTCTGTGCTCGGTACCACGTTAACCAGTGTCAACTCCAAGTGGGTGTCCCGGTCGGTCTCAGGTTCCGTTACCCCTCTGTTGCAACCACGATCCGTCGGCGTGTGACGTAATCAGCTCCGTGTACTCTGGGTGATCACGTGTTAGGATATGCGCCAATCAGCTGGAGTCTCCCACGCTGTCAATCCTTTGGCGGTTGGTTTAAAAGTTTTTAGACAGTGACAGAGCGCTCTGGTGTCATACGCTTTAGATGTCAAGGAACAGACATACACATCTACGCGTTTCAGCCTCAATGCGGCCTTTATCAAGATGTCTTTTCTAGTTCCCATATTGTCTATTTATACCTTTATCAATTTCCTGTTTGCCACACTAATCAGTCGTTGATTGGTTAGTTAAATGTTTCCTCCATGTTTTTCCTCCATGTTTTTCCTTTATATTAGCTCTTCAATAAACAATGATTCTTTTAACGGATCTTTTATCATTGCTTCCATAAAAAGTATATGTATATACATAACCCCATAAGTTAAAAAACAATCTAATCTTGTTTAAATTATATAAGTAGAAACACACATTTAAAAGTGCATCCAAAAATGAACAACAATAAACTCATCCTAAATTATAATAAATGTATATATATAAATATAAATCTGCTCATATAAGTTCGCATGAGCTATCCACTCTCATATACTGTATAATTTATTTGTTAATAGAATATGAGCTAGTTCTTATTTTCTCTATAAATAGTGTTAATTTTACCATTGCATATAGCTTATATAGTTTAATTTCATTTTTTCATATTGCAGAGGAATCAATAGATCACAATATAAAATCCAATAAGTTACTCAAACTGATGTAAAAACATACGTAAAAGGGATAAATTCATTTAAACTAATAATTTCTAAAAATCCTATATGCAATACTAATCCTATAATCACTCAAAATATAAAATGTCAACAATACATAACTCTAATAAATATGGTTCCTAAAACTAATGTGATAACATATGTAAAAGACCATATTAAAAGACTATATATATTCCTTATTTCATAAGGGACGGTTAATAAAACCGAGTAAAAAATGTGAAATTTAAAATGATATTTAATGATATTATTGGTATTATTAATGGTGGGATTTTTTGGGATCAAGGGTTCATGGTTAAGAATACTTTAAGTGGTGATTTCCAGATCTCTATCAGTATGGAATCTAAAAAAGTTAATGAATAAATGGGTTTAAATCTAATTCTACATTTAATCCTTCTGGATTAATTGAGCCAAAATTATAGATTAGTTCGGCCTCATTATAAAGGATTAATTTTTCATAATCTCCTCCTCTGGGGTCTTTTTTAATTCTTTTTATACCCCACCATTGGAGATCTTTTGTATTGCTCCCATGGTGTTCTTTAAAGTGTTTTGATACAAAATGGCCCTCAAATCCATTTTTTATATTATTTAGGTGATCCCTAATCCTGTCTCTCAGTTTTCTTTGAGTTTGGCCTAGATACTGTTTCTTGCATGAAAATTGTAGAATGTAAATCACACCTTTGTCACTACACCTAATAGCATCTTTAATAGTATGTTTATAATCTCTGGTAGTTGATTCAATAATCTTAATTTTACTGCTACGTTTGCAAGCTACGCAGCTATAACAGGGATAAAAACCTGATAGTTTGGTTCCTGTAATTGTAGCATCAGTCTTATTTACAGTTTTCTTAAACATACTTGGTGCTAGACAATTTTTAAGATTTTTTGCCTTAGTAAAGATTAAATCTGGATGTCCCTTTACATGATCTCCCAGGATGTGATCTTTTTTTATAAGGTGCCAGTGTTTATTTAAAATCGACTTTATATGTTTATGTTGAGCATTATATCTCGTTATGAACGGGATATTTAATTTATCCTTTGGGTCCCTCTGTTTTTGAACATTGTCTACTTTTTAATTAATAGGTCTTCTCTGTCTTTCTTCCTTGCTTTTTCTAATGCTCTACTCACATTGTCCTTATCATATCCTTTCTCAAGAAATCTGTCTTTTAGGATCACAGATTGTTTGGGTTACTGCAATTCTTCTTCATCCTCGTAAATTGGCTGGTGGGTATATTTTCTAACCATTTTGGCAAATGACAGCTCTCAATATGCACATAATTATTTGCATCTACCTTTTTAAAAAATGTCTTTGTGTGGATTTTATTTTCAATAATATTAATTTCTAGATCCAAGAAATGTATATTCTTATTGTCTATCTCACTAGTAAATTTTAGGCCTAATTCAATTGAATTTAAATCTTCTAGAAAGAGATTTAAAAGTTCAAGGTCACTATTCCATATAATAAAAATGTCATCTATAAATCTATGGTAAGATACCAAGTTCGCACCCCACGGTCCTTCAAAAATGAAAGACTCTTCAAGATATCCCATAAATAAATTTGCGTAACTGGGTGCGAACTTGGTACCCATTGCCGTTCCCTTTTGCTGAAGGTAGTATTTACCATTAAAAATAAAATAATTATTTGATAAAATAAATTCTATACATTTTAACATAAAATCACATTGTTCTATTTTTAAACTCTCATCTTTCCTCAGAAAGTGGTTTATGGCCTTTAAACCCAGCTTATGTTCAATATTGGTGTAAAGGGCGGTTACATCGCATGTGACCATTGTATATTTTTCCTGCCAAACAATTTGTTTCAATATATTAAGTAAGTGGGTGGAATCTCTGAGATATGCAGGTAAAGTTACAACATATTTTTGAAGGAATTGATCGATGTACTGAGAGAGATTGGATGTTAGGGAGTTAATACCGGATATAATGGGGCGTCCTGGCACCAGAGCGCTCTGTCACTGTCTAAAAACTTTTAAACCAACCGCCAAAGGATTGACAGCGTGGGAGACTCCAGCTGATTGGCGCATATCCTAACACGTGATCACCCGGAGTACACGGAGCTGATTACGTCACACGCTGACGGATCGTGGTTGCAACAGAGGGGTAACGGAACCTGAGACCGACCGGGACACCCACTTGGAGTTGACACTGGTTAACGTGGTACCGAGCACAGAATCCTTGTCCTGAAGGTGGTCGCACTCTCAAGGTAATTGACACCCCTATCCCAGATCCAGCAGCACCTTACAAATTCTTGTATCACTGACAGCATTAACTCACTGGAGATTGAGACTTCTCAAACTGCTTTTTGATTCCTGTATTGCCTCAAAATTGGATGCCTGATCAGAATTTGCACAGTTGAATTTGATCAGATTTTGCACAGTTTTTAAATTGTTTGGACGACTCTTGCATTTAGCGGATTTTAACAACCCCATTTTATAATTATTATCCTTTTAAACCACCGGTGGTATAGGATTTATATATATTGTGTTTATTATTTTATATGTGAATTGGTTTGGTGTATTTAATCTTAGTATTTATGTGTATTAAATCTTATTAATCATGTGTATTGAAACTAGCATTTTTTATTTAGTCTAATTTATTTAGTAATTTCCTTTATTTATTTAGATACCGTTGCTTGTCCACTAGCGCCACATCCATCTTTCTTTGTAAAACCCAGTGCAGAGTGACGATATTGCCTGAATACCCTACCCACGAACTTTGTGGATTGCTCCATCCGTAAAAGCATCTTCATTGGCTGATCTGAATCACATGTCTAAACGTGGAAGTAACAGCCGTCTAACAGAGGAGCAACGTTAAACACAGCATCATAGACGCAGGAGCGTCGGAAAAAATCAGTAGCCTTGAAGGTACTATTTGTTTTTTGGGGACATAACGGATTGTCTATTTACAAATACCCTCCACCTGCATAGTAGGGGACCGAAGATAGATACTAATCGGATCCAAATTGGAGGAGTTATACAACCATATAAGCACTAAGTGTCACTTTCTTTTAGGAAAGACTGAACTGTACCTGTTGAGACTCTATTTTTGGGCAGTTTGTGTGCTCTTACAATACATACATCGATAGAAATACATGGTGAAGCTTTTTAGCCATCTCGTTTTATAAAAAGAATATTTGTCATATGCTTACTTTTTTATAAAGTTTTAAGAGTGACCGGTCACTATACTAATGTTTTGAAAGAATTTTTTGAGCTAATTTTGAGCCATTTTTATAAATTATTTTATAATAATCATACCATTGTACAATAAATATATTGTTTGTTATAATACACTAGATATTTTAGCATTATTTCATAGAAGACAGCATTACCACATTAGGTTTTAGGACCATTTAGGTATTGCTTGCTAGCTAGTATTATTTAGAATACATCTGTTTGAGGATATCTTCATATTTCTGATTACAGATTCATTTTTAAGATTGTGGCGTCTTTATTTAATACAATTGGATACTAAATAGTATATTAATATACACTGTATTGTTGTCAGATCAATCTAGCTTTCATTAGCGCTGACCCACTACTCCCTTCTTTCTTAAAGTATCAAATAAATGCTAGTGAATTCACTGAATTACAGGGACATGAAACTCAAAATTTTTCTTTCATTATTCAGATTATGGGGCCAATTTATCATCCCCCGAATGCTGCCTAATACAGCTGTTTCCGCGCGAGCCTTTAGGTTTGCCGGAAACAAGAGTTAAGAAGCAGCGGTCTTTAGACCGCTGCTCCTTAACTCGTACGCCACCTCTGAGGCAGCTTTCAGCAATCAGCCCAATCAAATACGATCGGGTTGATTGACACCCCCTGCTAGAGGCCGCTACAGCTTATCATGTCCATCCGACACTTAATATATCGCCCCTGAGAATACAATTTAAAAAAGTTTCCAATTTACTTATATTATCAAATTTGCATCAAACTTGTTATTCTTTGATATTTTTTGCACGTCTGGAGCAATACGTCTAGAGGAAACAGCGCTGCCATCTAGTGCTCTTGCTTATGTATAACATTGTTGCAAAACTGCTGCCATATAGTGCTGCACACACGTAGATATTGATGGCAGATAAGCGCCATAGGCCCAGCAAGTCTGCCAGATATTTCCTAAAAGTATAAACTTATTCAGTTCATAGGATAGCCTTATGCTTGTCCCAGGCATTCTTAAAGTCCACCACAGTGTTTGTCATTGCTACCTTGTGTGGCAGTTTATTCTATGAATCAATCACCCTTTCTGTAAAGAAGTGCTTCCCCAATTACTACTGAATATACTACCCTTCAGTTTGAGATCATGACCTCTTGTTTTTGAATTTTCCTTTTTATGTAAAACACTCACAGCCTCAGTTTTACTAAGTCCTTTAATATACGTGTATACGCTTTGTTTTCTGTCCTTAAATGGACAGTCTACACCAGAATTCTTATTGTTTAAAAAGATAGATAATCCCTTTATTACCCATTCCCCAGTTTTGGATAACCAACACAGTTATATTATTATATGTTTTATCTTTATGAGCACCTTGTATGTAAGCCTCTGCAGACTGCCCCCTTATCTTAGTGCTTTTGACAGACATGCAGTTTAGCCAATCAGGACAGGCTCCTAAATAACTCCACTGGAGTGAGCACAATGGTATCTGTATGACACACCTGAACTTGTACTGTCTAACTGAGAAAAACTTTAAAAATGTTCTGAGCTAAGAGGCGGTTTTCAACGGTTTAGAAATCAGTTTGAGCCTACCTGGGTTTAGCTCTTCAAAAATACTAAAGGGAACAAAGCAAATGTAATGATAAAGGTAAATTGGAAAGTTGTTTAAAATTGCATGCCCTATCTGAATCATGAAAGTTTAATTTTGACTAGACTGTCCCTTTAAATCAGCATTCTACCCATTTCACAATTTTTTAAGTCTAGATCAAGGTGATACAGTTTGTGAATTAGTTTGTTGTGTGGGATGGTGTCAAATGCTTTGCTGAAATCTAGATATGCTACATCAACTGCTCCACCCTGGTCTAATACTTTTGTTACATAATCAAAAAAGTAAATTAGATTAGTCTGACATAATAAATGCTGATTTTGGTCCTCTAAATTGTTTGTCTTTATATAAGTCATAATTCTTTCTTTTAAGAGACTTTCCTTCAATTTCCCTACTACTGAAGTTAAACTAACTGGCCTGTAGTTACCAGATTCTTCCCTACTGCCCTTTTTATGAAGAGATACTACATTCGCTATTCTCCAATCATCTGGAACAGCTCCTGTTAACAGTGACTTATTAAACAGATCAGTTAATGGGTCTGTTAGCACTGATCGAAGGACAAAAAATGAGTCCACACTCCTGAACTTACCATCCTGCTTTTCAACAAAGGACAACAAGACAAGAAGAAAATGTAATAATAGAAGTAAATTGGAACATAAAAGAAAATAACTTTTTATGAAAAAAGAATGAAGTACATGTTTTTATAAATATTTTTATATTACTATATTTTTAGTTGCATTATTATTATTATTGTTTATATTATTTGCTTTTTTTAAATCATAGTGATTTATCCAAAAGTTCTATAGTAACCCATATTCGTCTTTCTTTTTTATGTATAGTATAATTGTTTTAAGAGTTTTTTGGAAGGGGGTTGTATCAGCCTCGTATGTTATGTAACGCATTTTATACTGTTTAATAGAAACCCAAATGTTAGGGAACAATATGTGTCAACATTAAAAAGAAAAGAGCAAGTAAAAAATGGATTTGCAAGCTAAAATGTGACCCAGGCTCCACAAGAACTCCAAACTTTATTGTCCCAATATGAAAAAAAACACTGTTCCCATTAATATCACAAATGATTAACAAAGATATTAAAACATTCAGGACAAAAATTCTAGTGAGTAAAGAGTTAATAACAAGAGGCAAGCTCCTATCAATAACAGTAAGTAATAACAATTATAAGTCCCAATGTCAGTGACTTCTTATAAACCAGGAAAAATATGTCCATACCAATGTATAAAATCTTGTCACTTAGTGTGAAAAAAACAACTATGAATACAGATACCAACGTTCTTAAAGCAATCCAGCCAGTAATACATTAGGAAGTTCCTTCTACAAAGAGGGGCATACAAGCGAGATATCTCACCATTTTGTGATTCCCCAATACCGTGACAATACCACTTGACATCTAAGGTCTGAGGTGGGACAGCTAGTAATGTTAATGTCCCCGGGCTCACCTTACTTCTCCACTGGTGCTAATCTTCCACATAAACACTGGTGGTTATCCAGACATTTTATACTGTATATAGGTACCTGACCAATCTAGTTGCAATTAAAGGACCAAAAAAAATGCGAAATCTGAAACATATGTTTTCAAAATGGAGTAAATCGCCTACACCAGTTATTTGATTTGTTGCAGTTGTAAGTCAATTAATTTGATTTTGGACTCTTTGGGAAGCATTGGGAAAATGTTCACACAAAAGCAAATTGTATTTAATGTCCTTTTAAGAGGAGGAGGGTACCCCAGATAACTATCTTTGACAAATACAAAATTATTTAATGAAGGAAAGCACAGTTACCTGTTGTGTAGAGGTGAAGTCAAAGCCACTGGTCACAGTGTGATGCCGGAGAGAGTAAAGTATAATTAAATCCTTTATTGTACATAATACTAAACATTTATATTCCAAAAGGACACCATAGTTAGAGACCTCTTTGACAAAGACTGTATCATTGTAGCTTATGTTGGATCTAAAATACAAGGTGACATCACAGTGAGGGACAGAGCATAACATAATTGTGGAGATTGGGCTGGCCATAAAAGGGTCTTGATCTAGTGGTCCTCTGCTGGAAGAAATGATCAGATCAGAAGGAATCAAATGTTCTTCCAGGAAAACCTTGTACGTATCTTGATTCATGCGTCCTTCACAAAAATAAATCTGCCTGATTCCAGCCTTGGTGAAGCACCCCATATTATCACCGATCCTCAATCAAATTTCAAAATGGTTGTGAGACACTGTGGCTTGTAGGCCTCTCCAGGTCTCCATCTAACCGTTAGATGACCAGGTGTTGAGCAAAGCTGACAACTCATCAAAAATGATGACATGGAATTTGGCAGATTTATCTTTGTTAAGGACACATGAATCAAGCCACGTACAAATATATCCTGGAAGAACAATTGCTTGCTTCTGCTCTAACAATGTACTCCACAACTGAGCATTGTTTTTTCCCAGCAGGACAATGCTCCATGCCACACAGCCAGGTCAATCAAGATGTGGATGGAGGGCCACCAGATCTATCTCCAGACCTGAACCCCATTGAAAACCTCTGCATGTGATCAAGAGGAAGATGGATGGTCAAAAGACATCAAACAAAGTTGAGCTGCTTAAATGTTTGCGCCAGGAGTGGCATAAACACCCAACAGCAATGTGAAAGGATGGTGGAGAGCATGCCAAGACGCATGAAATCTGTAATTTGAAAATCAGAGTTATTCCACCAAATATCGATTTCTGAACTTTTGCTAAGTTAAAACTTTAGTATTGAGTTGCTTCAAAAATGAATATGACCTTGTTTTCTTTGCATTATTCGAGGTGTGAAAACACATCTTTTTTTGTTATTTTAGCCAGTTGTAATTTTCTGCTTTAAATTACTTTTTTTATTTGGAATTTGGGAGAAATGTTTTCAGTATAGAATAAAACACAAGTGTTCATTTTACTCAAACACATAGCTATAAATCATAAAACCAGAGAAACTGATAATTTGACACTGGTCTCTTATTATGTTTTTTCCCCAGAGCTGTACAGATACAAACACACACAGTGTGTATATATGTGTATATATATATATATATATTTTATATATATATATATATATATATATATATATATACAGTCAAAAACAAGTGACACTTGGAGAGATGCAAATAATCAATTACCACACAAATATAAATTATTGTGTGCATACATTTGTTTATTACTACAATAACCACAGTAAAAATAACAATTGTTTGACCGGTCATACTCAAATAAACCCTATAAGGAAAATGGTACCATCCTAAATGTCCAGAAAAAAGATGTGGTAATATCCAGCCATAATAATGGCATATTTTGTTATGCTGTAATCAAAGCCCAAAATTCTCCTTTAGTATAACTTGTGACAGGATATTGTGCACTTCTAGGGTGAAAGATGATGGTTAATAAGAGGGAGCTATTGTCTTCTTGAGGCCCCTTTACTTGTTATAACAAAGTTCCTCAAACCCTCTACAGGGATTCATGGATAACCAACACTGTAAACCCGATAGGGGTGGTGATATAAGAAAAAGTCCTAAATAGAACATGCAATAATCCACGGATACTTGTATCAGGCAAAACCACATACCTGACCCATCCTTGGACGGTCCGTTCTAGTCCTTATTGCTTGTAAATAGCTTCTGCTGGGCTTGTAGGTAATCAAATACTCACTGACCCTAACAGTTCTAGAAATCCGTTGTAATTGAAGCGAATACAGGGGCCAAATAGCTTCAACCTCTTAGCCAGTTTAGAAAACAACTGCCAAGCAAAACGGGGGTACAGCTGCTACCCCCTGTGAACAGGAGAACTCATGCTACGCGCGTTTCACCCGCACTTGGAAAACGTCATTCAGGCTTCATCTGGCCTGTATGTTTCACAATGATTGGTTAAAGCCTTTTTATTTACGTCAGTATTCGTGACGTAATGGGTGAAATAACTTATGTGAACAAAATTACTGTGGATTTAATCCTAAACCGCAACTATGTTGTATAAATTTCAGAGAAGTATTGTCCATCTATAATTGTAACAAATCGGTGAATTGTAATTTAAAAAAGCAAAAATATAATTTTTATTGCTTTAACCGTGTAGATAGTTTTAACCTTGAATGGTTTTAATAATTTACAATGATGGCAGGCTTCAAGGGGTTTTTTTTTTTTTGGTTTTTTTTAAAGATACAATATTTTTTATTTTTTTTTTTAAATATTTTTATTGAGGTATAGGTTTGGCGAACAAAGATAGTATCATAACATTATAGAAGAATATTCCAGGTAGACAAGGTTTATCAAAAGAGTTACATATTGGAGCTGCATATGCAATAAACAATGTCTTCAAAGTCCATGTCATGGAGTCAATAATATTTACAATTACTGTAAGAAGAAACACACATATTAAGGCAAGGCTCATGGGTATATCTATCAAGCAATTACATTTTGGCAAAGAAACATAGCATTACAGTATTATATAGGTAAATTACAAGAGTTATCATAAGAGTTGTACAATAAACCTGCATATGTAATAAACAATGTCTGCTATATCCATAACATGGAGCCCGAAATGTGAATAGTTGCTAAAAGACAATTCTACAACTTGCCAATATAAATTTTAAACCTTCTTATTTATCTGGAAAGGCCTCTCTTGGGCCCTACACCATGTGTGCGTAATGGCACTTACAGAAGGTTACCTTGACTCAGAAGAGACCACTTGTGGATCTCATTTTCTGTACCTCAGAATTTTAGTTTTATTTTGAACTAGAATGCACTAAATATTTATTATATAGGGAAAAAGTGTAAATTTCTTTCTAGTAGAATTGGCTTGCCATAGGAGTCTAGAAGTTAAGGGCACGTTAAAACTCGTACCATGTGCGCCAATTCCTGTGCCTTACCAATTAAAAGAAAAAGAGATAAAGGAGAAATTAACGGGAGGGACATATATCTCATAGTACATATAGCTAGGCTCAAAAATATAACCAATTCCATAGGCTATGGTGCTATTCAATAGTTAATAGAGGGCATACACCCATATGTTGCAAGCTGTAGGTTTTTTAAAAAAGATGCATTGGATAAGAAGGCAATACAACACTTTAGCTTAGTTAGTTAGGTAGCCCCCTATAAATTGTGTAGCAGAGGCTAAGTGTATGGAAAAAAAAAAGCCTGTCACTAACAAGGTACAAAATCAATAAAACTGTACTCAAATACTGTTAAAAAAAATAAGTTGAAGCTGCTTAGGAAAAAGGATTATACAAATGTAAGACCCCATTTCATATCTCATCAGTATTGGGATCTCGCCATCCCGGCCGTAGACAGCAAGACCCCCAGACACATCAACCCCAGACACATCAATGGAGAATATATGCCAGTAGTGAGCATCAAATTATAAGAAATGTAAGAGATACTCTCAGCCTACAGAGAAGCATAAAATTAGTTATCAACTTCTATTGCTATACTTGGTAGGAATCTGCTTTTAAAATACATGCCTCCTGTGTTCTGCTTCCCTGTCACAACGAATCACACTCTAGCAAGAGCATTAGGGAAAAAAAAAATGAAAAAGAAAGTGATAGTATAGGGGCACTGGACATCGAAACAGACAGTACTCAACTAGTAAAATAATATACTGTTGTCCTATGAGTACAAAATAAGAATAATAGAGAGAGGGCGCCACAATAGCGTGATATCGTCTGGAATGCAGGTACAGATAAAAGAAGATTTTATGCTTACCAGATGGTGTGGCACTGTACTATAACCAGTGCAAGAGAGCAGGCTAGCACTTAACAGTGGCTAGTACACTGTAGGAGCCAGGCTCCAAAGGCACTTGTCCTAGTTGCAACTTGGTGTTTCTCTCCTGTTGTCTGGAATTGTATGGACTTCAGGTGCTGCAAAGGAGTGATCTTATGTGTGTTGTTCAGATGGTATGTATGAACCACAACACAGACAACTTAAAATAAAAATGTCTTTTAATATTTTATGTTTATATAATTGCGGACAACCTGCAACTGTATGTACAAAGGTATTAGTTAGCTGTTATGGCTGCCTTATTTTAGACTGAAGCTTGCAGAAACATAGAGAGTACAGCTACTTGTTATTAAAGTTATATGTAGCAGAACAGAACAAAATGCAATCTAACCACACAAAAGAAAACTTTTAAAATGTAACTTATATTTCAGGTAAAGTTCACAACATGCTAGTCCATAGGATTGGGGTGATCCGTTCATAAAGGAAACTTCGGAAGGTCACTTCTCATCACCACCAACCCCTTGTTCAGTGATGTCTAGCCCACACCAGTTTTAGTAAACAAGAGTCCATATGATAGGTAAAAGTAAACTTGGAAACCATGTCCCCATATAGGTGAACCCCAACTGATGTCCCATATGAGATCGGATCTGAAACCGGGCAAAAGCATGGCCCAGGTAACAATCGCACTGAGTGGTTTTCTATTATTACCCAGCAACAGCCTGTCCGACTGTAGTGTCAAAGCAGTTAACTGAGTAGCGGTGCACTGATCCATCCGACCTCTCAAATTATAGCAGTCCAAGGCTATATCAGGGTCCAAGATCGGAACATGAGGATTGTGAGGAGACACAGGTAGGATTACTGCAATGGTCTCCAGAGGACAGTCCAAATGAGTTGTTGCGCTAGTTACAGTTGAGGGACCGTTGCTCATGAGGGGACCATCAGCCTGACACACTACGGCTGATCTCTGATTTTTGTCAGAAAGCTCCTGGTAAGTAATCTCCGTGCAAACGGTGCTAGAGCGCTGTTCTGGACCGTTACCATGTCCCCACGCTGTATCCAACGCATTTGCAAGACGCAAGAAATGATCTTCTAGGAGGTCCCTAAGTTGTTTATGCAGTATGGTGTAATTAGGCTCCATCTGGCAGGTGAAAATGTAGATTCCCTTCAGGGTAATTTGCGCTAGTACACTTGCGTAATGCTGTAGTTACAATAAAGCACAGTTAGTGCAGCTTAACGACAGGGCCATAGGCGTCCCACCGGGGGGTATAATTAACAGGCCTGGATCTTATAACGGCTCCGGGCACTGGCGCCAATAGCGATTCCCAGAATTGTTGGCACAAAAAGTTGCGGTTCTCAAAGTACAATACAATTCCTGTAGATAGTTACATGAACTGAAATGCAAAAAGGCAAATTTTGAGATTTAGTAGAGAAAAGCTTGAGCAGCACACAGTTATGCGACCTAACATGGCCGCCGCCCGGAAGTTCCCCCCCGGCTTCAAGGAGTTTTGATCAAACAACTTAAACATATTTATCCCACTGTATGAGCTAATGTGTTTCACATCAATATACAAATTTATAAAATTAATTCAAACTAGCAGAGATGTAAATTGTCTACAGGGCGAAAAATACTACAAGAGTCATTAATCCATACCTGTTTAGAACTTTTTAGCAATGTAATATAAAGAAGAAAAAGAGAGAAAAAAACAAAAACACAATTAAATAAAGTCTAAATTACAAAAAAGGAGCATAGTTTATCTCCTCATTTAGACCACTAGGGTTTAAAGCTTTCAAATTAAAAATCCATCTGCATTCTTTCTACAATAAAAATAGATTTTTAATGCAGAAAGAATGCAGATGGCTTTATAATTTGAAAGCCCTAGTGGTCTAAATGAGGATATAAACTATGCTCCTTTTTTGTAATTTAGACTTTATTTAATTGTGTTTGTGTTTTTATATAATTTTATAAATTTATATATTGATGTGAAACACATTAGCTCATGCAGTGGGATAAATATGTTTAAGTTGTTTGATCAAAACCCCTTGAAGCCTGCCATCATTGTAAATTATTAAAACCATTCAAGGTTAAAACTATCTACACGGTTAAAGCAATAAAAATTATATTTTTGCATTTTTAAATTGCAATTCACCGATTTGTTACAATTATAGGTGGACAATACTTCTCTGAAATTTATGCAACATAGTTGCAGTTTAAGATTAAATCCACAGTAACTTTGTTCACATAAAGTTATTTCACCCACTACATCACGAATACTGACGTAAATAAAAAGGCTTTAACCAATCATTGTGAAACATACAGGCCAGATGAAGCCTGAATGAAGTTTTCCAAGTGCGGGTGAAACGCGCGTAGCATGAGTTTTACTGTTCACAGGGGGTAGCAGCTGTGCCCCCATTTTGCTTGGCAGTAGTTTTCTAATCCGGCTAAGAGGTTGAAGCTATTTGGCCCCTGCATTCACTTCAATTGCAATGGATTTCCAGAACCGTAAGGTTGATTGAGTGTTTGATTACTTACCTACAAGCCCAGCGAAAGCTATTTACATGCAATAAGGACTAGCACGGACCATCAAAGGATGGGTCAGGTATGTAGTTTTGCCTGATATGAGTATCTGTGGATTATTGCATGTTCTATTTGGGACTTTTTCTTATATCACCACCCCTATTGGGTTTACAGTGTTGGTTATCCATGAATCCCTGAAGTGGGTTTATTATCCATGTATCCCTGGAGAGGATTTGAGGAACTTTGTTATAACAAGTACAGGGGCCTCAGGAAGTCAATAGCTCCCTCTTATTAACCATCATCTTTCACCCTAGAAGTGCACAATATCCTGTCACAAGTTATACTAAAGGAGAGGTTTGGGCTTTGATTACAGCATAACAGAATATGCCATTATTATGGCTGGATATTACCACATCTTTTTTCTGGACATTTAGGATCCATTATACCTCCGGGGATGGTGCCATTTTCCTTATAGGGTTTATTTGAGTATGACCGATCAAACAATTGTTATTTTTACTGTGGTTATTGTAGTATTAAACAAATTTATACATGATAATTTATATTTGTGTGGTAATTGATTATTTGCATCTCTCCAAGTGTCACTCGTTTTTCTTGTTGTGGTAAATTTATTTTAGCATTACAATCAGTGCTGGCCAATATAGTCTTGTGGTTCTGTTTGAACCTTTTTTCTATTTTTTCTTTTTCATATTTAAGTTACTATTGTCAGGTACCTCCTGTCTGTAGTATACTTATTTTTGCAGATTAGGGTTGATTTTTTTTGCACTATTAACATTTGGTGCTGTGAGTGCCTTTTTCAGTTCCCAGTTTGTTTGGATTTGAAAGCTTGCATTGTGTGGCTGTTTTGGGGTCCCAGGTATTGGAAAGGACCTTGATGAGGTACCTGGGCTTGTCCCATTTGGCCAGATGCGGTAACTAACCTTTCCATTTTTGCTTTTAAATTTTAGCTGAGAGCTTGAAAGTGAGTGCTGGGTTTTCTCTGTGTTTTGTATTAATTTGTTTTGTAATTTTCCCTATGGTTCTTGCACCCAAACCTGTCTGGGGTTAACTGCCTGTGACTCTGGGGACAGCACAGCTTCCTGTGAGTGCCAGTGGCACCCAGGGCTGAGCATGTTGCAGGGTCATGGGATGTATACCCGGCCCGGTATGAGAGTGCAGTTCCCTTCTGTGTTTTGTATATGTCTAGGGTGATTACATATGCCTGTGCAACCTTCCCTTGTTCCCAATTTGTTTGGATCTGAAAGCTTGCATTGTGTGGCTGTTTTAGGGTCCCAGGTATTGGAAAGGACCTTGATGAGGTACCTGGGCTTGTCCCATTTGGCCAGATGCGGTAACTAACCTTTCTATTTTTGCTTTTAAATCTTAGCTGAGAGCTTGTAAGTGAGTGTTGTGTTTTCTCTGTGTGTTGTATATATATATATATATATATATATATATATATGTATATATATATATATACAGTATCTCACAAAAGTGAGTACACCCCTCACATTTTTGTAAATATTTTATTATATCTTTTCATGTGACAACACTGAAGAAATTTCACTTTGCTACAATGTAAAGTAGTGAGTGTACAGCCTGCATAACAGTGTAAATTTGCTGTCCCCTTAACTCAAGACACAACCGTTGGCAACAAAAGTGAGTACATCCCTAAGTGGAAATGTCCAAATTGGGCCCAAAGTGTCAATATTTTGTGTGGCCACCATTATTTTCCAGTACTGCCTTAACCCTCTTGAGCATGGAGTTCACCAGAACATTTACAGGTTGCCACTGGAGTCCTCTTCCACTCCCCCATGACAACATCAAGTAGCTGGTGGATGTTAGAGATCTTGCGCTCCCCCACCTTCCTTTTTAGGATGTTCCACAGATGCTCAATAGGGTTTAGGTCTGGAGACATGCTTGGCCAGTCCATCACCTTTACCCTCAGCTTCTTTAGCAAGGCAGTGGTTGTCTTGGAGGTGTGTTTGGGGTTGTTATCATGTTGGAATACTGCCCTGTGGCCCAGTCTCCGAAGGGAGGGGATCATGCTCTGCTTCAGTATGTCACAGTAAATGTTGGCATTCATGGTTCCCTCAATGAACTGTAGCTCCCCAGTGCCGGCAGCACTCATGCAGGCCCAGACCATGACACTCCCACCACCATGCTTGACTGTAGGCAAGACACACTTGTCTTTTTACTCCTCACCTGGTTGCCGCCACACACGTTTGACACCATCTGAACCAAATAAGTTTATCTTGATCTCATTGGATCACAGGACACGGTTCCAGTAATCCATGTCCTTAGTCTGCTTGTCTTCAGCAAACTGTTTGCAGGCTTTCTTGTGCATCATCTTTAGAAGAGGCTTCCTTCTGGGACGACAGCCATGCAGTCCAATTTAATGCAGTGTGCAATGTATGGTCTGAGCACTGACAGGCTGACACCCCCCCCCCCCCCCACACCCTATCAACCTCTGCAGCAATGCTGGCAGCACTCATACGTCTATTTCCCAAAGACAACCTCTGGATATGACGCTGAGCACGTGCATTCAAATTCTTTGGTCGACCATGGTGAGGCCTGTTCTAAGAAGAACCTGTCCTGTGAAACTGCTGTATGGTCTTGCCTACTGTGCTGCATCTCGGTTTCAGGGTCTTGGCAATCTTCTTATAGCCTAGGCCATCTTTAGGTAGAGCAGCAATTCTTTTTTTCAGATCCTCAGAGAGTTATTTGCCATGAGGTGCTATGTTGAACTTCCAGTGACCAGTATGAGAGAGTGTGAGAGCGATAACACCAAATTTAACACACCTGCTCCCCATTCACACCTGAGACCTTGTAACACTAACAAGTCACACTGGTCCCAATTTGAACATTTCTACTTAGGGATGTACTCACTTTTGTTGCCAACGGTTTAGACATTAATGGCTGTGTGTTGAGTTACTTTGAGGGGACAGCAACTTTACACTGTTATACAGGCTGTACACTCACTACTTTACATTGTAGCACAGTGTTATTTCTTCAGTGTTGTCACATGAAAAGATATATTACACTTTTGTAAAAGATACTGTGTATATATATATATATATATATATATATATATATATATATATATATACAGTAACATATATATATATATATTATTTTTTTAAGAACTTTTTCAAATAAAGTCTAATGCAACATTTTTTTTTTACCTACCATGTAGTATTTTTATTACTGCTCCAGAATGTGACACAATATTCTTTTTTCCCAAAACATTCAAACATATCTTTGATGATGTATAAGGCTTCTTGTTTACATTTTGTGCTAATAAAATTATGTTATGCTACATTCTGTATAAGAAATTATGAGCTTGAATGTTTCTTAGAATGTTGATTTAAATTGCAGACTGCTTGTATCAAAGAATTGTTTTTAGTAAGATCCATTTGTATTGTCTGTATCTCTTTGTTACTACTAAATAAGATTCATGAAGTAATAAAGCATATAGATGTATAATAAAGATCATAATAATAATAATAATTATTATTATTATACTAAGAACAGTGTTTTCTCAATTAAACCGTTTCCTCAGGAAGTATGTTAAGACCTAATACTTTCCTGTTGAAATAACACAAGCAAAACTTGAAAACCTACAATCTGTACCAGTAAAAAACAAATATGGCCACCACTAGACCTATCGGTCAAGGTCAGTTAGTTCCCATGATTGTAATGCATTGTTTTCTGCTTGAGTTTTGTTTTTGTTTTTTTCTCAAAACACTTCCAGTGAATTCTAAATCCAGTACTATAGTAAAGCACTGTAGCCGTTTTTTTCCCCAAGTGAAATCCTTATGAATAGGTATAGGGTCTAGCTCAGGGGTTTTTCTAACAGGCCAGATTTTCAGGATTAATTTATGTGAGAACAGGGGAAATAACCATGTTTACTAATCACCTGTGCTCTAGTTCAGATATCCTGAAAAGCTGGTCTGTTATGGAGTTCTAAGGACAGGTTTGAAGACCCCTGGCCTGTATCAAATTAATATATTTATGTTATGTATATATCAGTAGTGATGTACATTTTTTAAAAAAAAATGTGAGAAAAGACACAAAGTCAAAGATTTTGTGAGCTTCCACAAATCAGAAAAGGGGATCAAATATTAACTATCATGCTTTGACCATATCATTTTAAAATATGTACTAGTTTAATGAGGTTTTCAAACATAGCAAATAATTAGTAATTTACGCAGACTGATACATGCAGATCCCAATAACACAAAGGAAAGATGTGTTCTCCCCTGCATTTTTCATTAAGTGTCTGCAAACAGCAAAGGTTTGGCAGCAGCAGAGCAGAATATATGAGGACACAGCCTATTCTCCCTTAATTTCTCTGTACTGTGGGTGTGTTGCTAGTATCCATTCTCATAACTATATGTGGGAGTTGGGGAAAAAATAAACAGATTAATGGCTTTAATTATGTCTAAAGCAATACTTCTAGTCATATTATATTCATAAGCTTTTTTGGTATCTGGAGTACACAGCAATATATTGATATATCCCTAAAGATAAATATATTACATCTTCTCATTGCCATAAAATTATTATAAACATCATTTTAAGAGGAATTGTGAAGGTCATAACCCTTAGCAATACAAAATCTTTAGATTTATCACACAAATATAGTGTATATTAATATAAACAAGCATAGATGTTTTTTTCAGAAGGGGGCAAAATAATGAAATGTCCCAAACATAATAATATAAAAGGAACATAAAACCCAATATTTTATTTTTTATGATTCTGATAGAGCCAACAATTAAAAAAAAAAACTCACAAATTTACACTTTACAAATGTATTATTTCACATGTTCACATGTCTGGTGCAATTTAAGGCAGCAGTTTTTGAAGAATGTTTTAACAATGTTATATGCATTTTTCAGTACAAGATGGCAGTAATTCTGGCACAATATATTGCATTGTTAAAAACATTCTTGTAAAACTGCTGTCATATAGCGCTCCAAGGACTTTAAAGGGAAATGCAGGCGCAAGATGATGCCTCTTAGTCATGCAGGAGGATCACCATCAAAACGCTGGTCGTCTAGTGCTGTGGCACTCCCAGACTTCACAAACCACGTGCTGATGTCACAAAGGGGCTGATCCAGGAAGCTCAGTGTAGCTGCTAGGGAGCTAGATTGGGGGAGGTTCTTTAAACCCCTTGATCTTAGCTCCAATAACAGCTACAAAGACCCCTTACTTGAAAGAGAATCGCCTGCTCTTCCAAATAAAAAATTAAAAATAATAAAATAATTTTTTTTAAAAAGACACAGTGACACACAGGGATTATAGTTTATATGCACAATGAAAAAAATAGTATGTCTAGAGACCCCTAATTATTTATTTTTTCTGTCCCCCTCCTAAAAAATATATATTCATTTTGTCTGTATAGTCAGGTCATCACTGTAGTAACAGGGAACACCTTGCAAGAAAAAAAGTGCTTTTAATTATGTTCTGTACAAAGGAGCCTCTCTAATCTATATTATAACCCCAATTTTCTCCTAAAGCTCAACATTGGCTCAGCACTTGAGTGTAAAAAAAGGTTAGCAGCAAAAGGGTTACAATTGTATGCGCCATCTAAATCATAAAAGGAAAACATTTGAGCTTCATGTTCCTTAAATATAGATAAATATGTTTACAATTCTAACACCAACCCCAATAAAGGGGTTTCATGACCTTCTAAATTTTACTAATTAGGTTTAGCTGTAAATCAGTTGCCCGCTACTCTGAGCAATCACTGTCCAATAAGTAGAGGCTATTTGGAGTGTTTAGAAAGAAACCTAGATGACATAAATAGCTTTTTAGCCTCTTTAGAAAATATGGGACAAGCACAATATTTACACAAAAGCAGGCAAAATAAATGCTAAATGTAATAGCTAAGATATTTTTTACTATGTCTAATTAAAGGGATATAAAACCCAAAAAATGATTTTGTAATTCTGACATAACATAACATTTAAAAAAAAGTTTTCAATTCACTTCTATATAAAATTTGCTTAGTTCCCATAATATTCTTTGTTGAAGGGATACCTAGGTAGGCATCTGGAGCACTATATGGCAGGGAATAGTGCTGCCATCTAGTGCTCTTGAAAATAGATAACATTCTTACAAGACTGCTGCCATATAGTGCTCCAGAAATGGGCAGGCTCCTAAACATTACATCCCTGCATTTCAAAAAAATATAAGAGAACTAAGAAAAATTAATAATAGAAGTAAATTAGAAAATTGATTAAAATTGCATGCTCGATTTGAATCATGAAATAAAAACTTTGGGTTTCATGTCCCTTAAACATTGTATGAAAAGTGTTTCATATCATTTTAACCTTTATAATATCATTATGCCTATCTAGTGCATTCAGAATTTATTCTTAGCACCTAACATGCGGCGAGATTACGAGTTTGGCGTTAGCCTTAAAAAGCAGCGTTGAGAGGTCCCAACGCTGCTTTTTATCTAAAGCTGGTAATACGAGTCAGGCAGGAAAGGGTCTACCGCTCACTTTTCTTCTGCGACTCGAGGCTACCGCAAATCCCCTTACTTCAATTGCGTATCCTATCTTTTCTATGGGATTTGTCTAATGCTGGTATTACGAATCTTGGAAGAAGTGAGTGGTAGACCCTCTCCTGTCCAGACTCCTACAGCATTTAAAAGTCAGTAGTTAAGAGTTTTATGGGCTAACGCCGAAACATAAAACTCTTAACTAAAGTGCTAACAAGTACACTAACACCCATAAACTACCTATTAACCCCTAAACCGAGTCCCCCCCGCATCGCAAACACTATAATAAAATTTTTAACCCCTAATCTGTCGACCGTACAACGCCACCACCTACATTATACTTATGAACCCCTAATCTGCTGCCCCTAACATCGCCAACACCTACATTATATTTATTAACGCCTAATCTTCCGCCCACAACGTCGCTGCAACTGAACTACACTTATTAACCCCTAATCTGCCGCCACTTTAATAAATGTATTAACCCCTAAACCACCGCACTCCCGCCTCGCAAACACTAGTTAAATTTTATTAACCCCTAATCTGCCTGCCCTAACATCGCCGACACCTACTTATATTTATTAACCCCTAATCTGCCACCCCTAACGTCGCCACTACTATATTAACGGTATTAACCCCTAAACCTAAGTCTAAACCTAACACTAACACCCCCCTAACTTAAATATAATTTAAATTAAACTAAATACATTTATCAAATTTTTTAAAATTATTCCTATTTAAAACTAAATACTTACCTGTAAAATAAACCCTAAGCTAGCTACAATATAACTAATAGTTACATTGTAGCTAACTTAGGGTTTATTTTTATTTTACAGGCAACTTTGTATTTATTTTAACTAGGTACAATAGTTATTAACTATTTAATAACTACCTAGCTAAAATAAGTACAAAATTACCTGTAAAATAAATCCTAACCTAAGTTACAATTACACCTAACACTACACTATCATTAAATTAATTACATAAACTACCTACAATTAGCTACAATTAAATTCAATAAACTAAATTACGAAAAAAAACAAACACTAAATTACGAGAAAAAAAAACCCACTAAATTACAGAAAATAAAAAAAATTACAAGAAGTTTAAACTAATTACACCTAATCTAAGCCCCCTAATAAAATAAAAAAGCCCCCCAAAATAATAAAATGCCCTACCCTATACTAAATTACAAATAGCCCTTAAAATGGCCTTTTGCGTGGCATTGTCCCAAAGTAATCAGCTCTTTTACAAGAGCCACACCACCCACACACCCCTACTCTAAAACCCACCCAATACCCCCTTAAAAAACCTAACACTACCCCATTGAAGATCACCCTACCTTGAGCCGTCTTCACCCAGCCGGGCACCAGTGGTCATCCGATCCATCCAGTAGTCTTCATCCGATGGGCCAGAAGAGGATATCCAGACCGGCAGAAGTCTTCATCCTATCCGGGCAGAAGAGGACATCCGGACTGGGAGAAGGCTTCATCCAAGCGGCATCTTCTATCTTCATCCATCTGACGAGGAACGGCTTGAACTTCAATCCGATTGGCTGATTAATTCAACCAATCGGATTTTTCCTACCTTAATTCCGATTGGACTTTAAAGGGAAATGCAGGCGCATGATGATGCCTCTTAGTCATGCAGGAGGATCACCATCAAAACGCTGGTCGTCTAGTGCTGTGGCACTCCCAGACTTCACAAACCACGTGCTGATGTCACAAAGGGGCTGATCCAGGAAGCTCAGTGTAGCTGCTAGGGAGCTAGATTGGGGGAGGTTCTTCAAACCCCTTGATCTTAGCTCCAATAACAGCTACAAAGACCCCTTACTTGAAAGAGAATCGCCTGCTCTTCCAAATAAAAAATAAAAAATAATAAAATATTTTTTTTTAAAAAGACACAGTGACACACAGGGATTATAGTTTATATGCACAATGAAAAAAATAGTATGTCTAGAGACCCCTAATTATTTATTTTTTCTGTCCCCCTCCTAAAAAATATATATTCATTTTGTCTGTATAGTCAGGTCATCACTGTAGTAACAGGGAACACCTTGCAAGAAAAAAACTGCTTTTAATTATGTTCTGTACAAAGGAGCTTCTCTAATCTATATTATAACCCCAATTTTCTCCTAAAGCTCAACATTGGCTCAGCACTTGAGTGTAAAAAAAGGTTAGCAGCAAAAGGGTTACAATTGTATGCTCCATCTAAATCATAAAAGGAAAACATTTGAGCTTCATGTTCCTTAAATATAGATAAATATGTTTACAATTCTAACACCAACCCCAATAAAGGGGTTTCATGACCTTTTAAATGTTACTAATTAGGTTTAGCTGTAAATCAGTTGCCCGCTACTCTGAGCAATCACTGTCCAATATGTAGCAAGTAGACGCTATTTGGAGTGTTTAGAAACCTAGATTACATAAATTGCTTTTTAGCCTCTTTAGAAAATATGAGACAAGCACAAAAGTTACACAAAAGCAGGCAAAATAAATGCTAAACGTAATAGCTAAGATATTTTTTACTATGTCTAATTAAAGGGATATAAAACCCAAAAAATGATTTTGTAATTCTGACAGAACATAGCATTTAAAAAAAGTTTCCAATTCACTTCTATATAAAATTTGCTTAGTTCCCATAATATTCTTTGTTGAAGGGATACCTAGGTAGGCATCTGGAGCATTATATGGCAGGAAATAGTGCTGCCATCTAGTGCTCTTGAAAATGGATAACATTCTTACAAGACTGCTGCCATATAGTGCTCCAGAAATGGGCAGGCTCCTAAACATTACATCCCTGCGTTTCAACAAAATATAAGAGAACTAAGAAAAATTAATAATAGAAGTAAATTTGAAAATTGATTAAAATTGCATGCTCGATTTGAATAATGAAATAAAAACTTTGGGTTTCATGTCCCTTAAACATTGTATGAAAAGTGTTTCATATAATTTTAACCCTTATAATATCATTATGCCTATCTAGTGCATTCAGAATTTATTCTTAGCCCCTAACATGCGGCGAGATTACGAGTTTGGCGTTAGCCTTAAAAAGCAGCGTTGAGAGGTCCCAACGCTGCTTTTTATCTAAAGCTGGTAATACGAGTCAGGCAGGAAAGGGTGTACCGCTTACTTTTCTTCCTCGACTCGAGGCTACCGCAAATCCCCTTACGTCAATTGCGTATCCTATCTTTTCTATGGGATTTTGCCTAACGCTGGTATTACGAGTCTTGGAAGAAGTGAGAGGTAGACCCTCTCCTGTCCAGACTTATACCGCATTTAAAAGTCAGTAGTTAAGAGTTTTATGGGCTAACGCCGGAACATAAAGCTCTTAACTAAAGTGCTAACAAGTACACTAACACCCATAAACTACCTATTAACCCCTAAACCGAGGCCCCCCACATCGCAAACACTATAATAAAAAATTTTAACCCCTAATCTGCCGACCGTACATCGCCGCCACCTACATTATACTTATGAACCCCTAATCTGCTGCCCCTAACATTGCTGACACCTACATTATATTTATTAACCCCTAATCTGCCGCCCACAACGTCGCCGCAACTGAACTACACTTATTAACCCCTAATCTGCCAACCGGACATCGCTGCCACTTTAATAAATGTATTAACCCCTCAACCGCCGCACTCCTGCCTTGCAAATACTAGTTAAATTTTATTAACCCCTAATCCGCCTGCCCTAACATCACTGATACCTACTTATATTTATTAACCCCTAATCTGCCACCCCCAACGTCGCCGCTACTATACTAAAGGTATTAACCCCTAAACCTAAGTCTAAACCTAACACTAACACCCCCTAACTTAAATATAATTTAAATTAAACTAAATAAATTTATCAATTTTTTTTAAATTATTCCTATTTAAAACTAAATACTTACCTGTAAAATAAAGCCTAAGCTAGCTACAATATAACTAATAGTTACATTGTAGCTATCTTAGGGTTTATTTTTATTGTACAGGCAACTTTGTATTTATTTTAACTAGGTACAATAGTTATTAAATAGTTATTAACTATTTAATAACTACCTAGCTAAAATAAGCACAAAATTACCTGTAACATAAATCCTAACCTAAGTTACAATTACACCTAACACTACACTATCATTAAATTAATTACATAAACTACCTACAAATAATTACAATTAAATTCAATAAATTAAATTACGAAAAAAACAAACACTAAATTACGAAAAAAAATAAAGACTAAATTACAGAAAATAAAAAAATTTACAAGAAGTTTAAACTAATTACACCTAATCTAAGCCCCCTAATAAAATAAAAAAGTCCCCCAAAATAATAAAATGCCCTACCCTATGCTAAATTACAAATAGCCCTTAAAAGGGCCTTTTGCAGGGCATTGCCCCAAAGTAATCAGCTCTTTCACCTGTAAATAAAAGATACAATACCCCCTCAACATTACAACCCACCACCCACACACCCCTACTCTAAAACCCACCCAATACCCCCTTAAAAAAACCTAACACTACCCCATTGAAGATCACCCTACCTTGAGCCGTCTTCACCCTGCCGGGCACCAGTGGTCATCCGATCCATCCAGTAGTCTTCATCCGATGGGCCAGAAGAGGACATCCAGGCCTGCAGAAGTCTTCATCCTATCCGGGCAGAAGAGGACATCTGGACCGGGAGAAGGCTTCATCCAAGCGGCATCTTCTATCTTCAATACCCCCTTAAAAAAACCTAACACTACCCCATTGAAGATCACCCTACCTTGAGCCGTCTTCACCCAGCCAGGCACCAGTGGTCATCTGATCCGTTCAGTAGTTTTCATCCAATGGGCCAGAAGAGAACATCCAGACCGGCAGAAGTCTTCATCCTATCCGGGCAGAAGAGGACATCCGGACCGGGATACCTTTCAATAGCATATCCAGGTATTGTTATTTTGTGAAAATCCTCATAAATCACTTTATCACTAGTATTAGTAGCCGATAACTTTTGTGTTCTACTGAAAAGCTTAGATAGAACATCTTAAGAAAAACAAACTACCAAAAATGTTTTGTCTGTATTTATATATGAATATGCTTTAATATCCTATGTTTTGTGTAATTATTTGGTTTCACTGTCAGCACTTCCAAGTATGTATTTACACTCAACATTTTTGTAAGGTTGTCATTAAGGCCTCATGATTTTAGTAACAATGGGTTAACTTTTATCTGTGTGGTAAATATTTTTGTTTTTCCAAACGATGTGTGTCCCTGTGAGTTTTTTGTTTGTTTTGTTTCTTAAACCAGAGCTCCTCATAAATTGCTGTAAGCTTCGCTGGAGAGAACTTTGTTGCCTAAGGTCAGTTTATTGCCCCAACTTGTCAACACAAAGAGTAATATAACACAGTATCTCTATCCAGGCACTGGCCTGATGTCAATTAAGAGTTATTTTTTGGATCAAATTAGAATAAGATTTATGAATTTTAGGCCTTTAAGACACCTCTTGTAATGGGCATGCCATGTTTGATATCAAAATAATCCTCATGACATTACAGGGGGTTGCCTATCTGTGTATATGCACTAGATATACATAGCAGAAGTTATAAGTTGTTCTTTAATTTCAGCTAAGGATTCAGAGCTTTATGACATGTCATAAAAGAGATGGGTGAGTACTTCCCTGGCCTACTCTGGAAGGAGGTTTGGTCAACAAATCTGATATCAGAGTTACGTGTTTTTAACTTTAATTTCAATAATATAACTTTGTAATGTTACATAGGAAACTGTGCGCAACAGTGTATCTGAGCATTTCCTAATTCCATTCCCCTGTAAAGAGAAGACTATAAGACTTTGGGTAAATGTACAGGTTTCTGTTTTTTCTCCTATTTATTTGAAAAACTGCTGTGTGTAAATTATTTGTTAACTGTTTTTTTATATAAATGCATTGTGTCTCCTTTTTGCTCATAATAAATGTTCCTTTATTAAGTTTTGCCCTTGTCTAATATTTGAACCGCATTACTGAAAGAGACTAGTAATATTCTAGAGACAGTCAATCCAAACATTACTATTACTTATTTAGATGAGTTAATTAACAATCTTTACAGCCAACTGTAGCCCAATTTTCATCTAAATAATCTTTGCCAGTAAACACACTTACTAGTTCTCTTATAGCCATTTTGAAATGGCTGCCTGACCCCTCCTTCTCTGATGTCTCCCAAAGCTGGTGGTGTGATCCATGATGTGTGCTGTGTGTTACAGAGGAATGAGAGGCAGTGAGTGCCGGGCAGGTGGCGATGTGATGTGGGTCTGCGCATGTAACAGCGATAACCGGGTCTACAAGCTGTTCCTGCCCGGCACTCACTGCCTCTCATTCTCTGTAACACACAGCGCACAGCATGGATCACACCACCAGCTGGAGCTGTAGTAAGCACTGCAATTTCCTGAGGGGTATCTATCATTGTCTTTATCTGGAGTTGTGAAGAACTTTTGGCCATGGTTGTGCTGTTTGCTAAAATGGAGCACGTCACCCGCTGTACCACTGTAACCGCTGACAGATAAATGGTATTTCAGATATTCATTTGCTACTTAAAACTGAACATACTTGGCATATTGTCAGTGAGTGCTTGGTAGGAACAGCTTGAGAGCTGAGATTGCGGCCACAAGGATGAATGAGGGAGATAGTGAAGTGAGGGGAGATAGAATCCTACCAGGAGGGGCAAAGTTTCCCAAACCTCAAAATGCCTATAAATACACCCCTCACCACACCCACAATTCAGTTTAATGAATAGCCAAGTAGTGGGGTGATAAAGAAAGGAGTAAAAAGCATCAACAAAGGAATTTGGAAATAATTGTGCTTTATACAAAAAAATCATAACCACCATAAAAAAGGGGGTGGGCCTCATGGACTCTTGCCAATATGAAAGAAATGAATTTATCAGGTAAGTTCTTACACAAATTATGTTTTCTTTCATGTAATTGGCAAGAGTCCATGAGCTAGTGACGTATGGGATAGCAATACCCAAGATGTGGAACTCCACGCAAGAGTCACTAGAGAGGGAGGGAAAAAATAAAAAAACAGCCATTTTCCACTGAAAAAATTAATCCACAACCCAAAATAAATTTATTCTCATAAATGAAAGGAAAACTTAAATCAAAAGCAGAAGAATCAAACTGAAACAGCTGCCTGAAGAACGTTTCTACCAAAAATTTAGTAAATGTATGCAAAGAAGACCAAGTTGCTGCTTTGCAAATCTGATCAACTGAAGCTTCATTCTTAAAATCCCACGAAGTAGAGACTGATCTAGTAGAATGAGCTGCAATTCTCTGAGGCGGGGCTTGACCCAACTCCAAATAAGCTAGATGAATCAAAAACTTAAACCACGAAGCCAAGGAAACAGCAGAAGCCTTCTGACCTTTCCTAGAACCAGAAAATATCACAAATAGACTAGAAGTCTTCCTGAAATCTTTAGTAGCTTCAACATAATATTTCAAAGCTCTTACCACATCCAAAGAATGTAAGGATCTCTCCAAAGAATTCTTAGGATTAGGATACAAGGAAGGGACAACAATTACTCTATTAATGTTGTTAGAGTTCACAACCTTAGGTAAGAATTTAAATGAAGTTCGCAAAACCGCCTTATCCTGATGAAAAATCAGAAAAGGAGATTCACAAGAGAGAGTGGATAATTCAGAAACTCTTCTAGCAGAAGAGATGGCCAAAAGAAACAACACTTTCCAAGAAACAGTAAGGGAGGGGGCGCCCTATGACAATAAATTCAATGAATCTAGTGATATACAATTGAATAATTAATTAGGGATCCACTGTGTGGAAATATAACAACCTCAATTGAGATAGAATTAAACTCCAGTAGAGAAAAAAATTAAACCTCATGAGGAGAGAACATTACCTCATAGAGGAAGATAAATTGAAATGTAGTTTTAATTGACTAAACTACAATGTGGATTATCTCAAAGTGAGAAGCAGTATGATAAAATAATACAATAACATATGGTATGTGATGAGAAATGATATATCATAAGTCAATATCAGAGGTAAACATAAGTGAATGAATCAATGTACGTTGAGTTTATAAAATCACAATAATGAGTAGGATCAAAAGCAGTAATCTACAAAAGACAAAAAAAGACAGATGCGCCACATGGCCCAATATTGTTTGGTCCAAAATCAACTATATGTATGAGAGATTGAACTCACATTTAAGAGAGCACCTCAATCAGTGCTAAGGGAGCAGTCTGGGATCTATAACAGTCACCCAGAAGACCAGCAGCCGGCAATGGTGTGATGTCTGTATCAGAAAGATAAGAGGAGACAAAGGTGCCTATATGGCCTAGTAATGCTTATACACGGATAAATCAATTGCGAGATAGAAGAGTGGTACTCACAATAGTTGTAGCATCTCCTTTGATGCTATAGAGGCAAGGTGGGATCAAAATAGTCACCCACCAGACTAGATCACAGGCCAACAGGACACAGGTGGATCATCCAGGGAGAATGGGAATCAGGGCAGATTCAGGATACAGCAGCAATCAGGGTTATCAGAGAATGTATCCCTCTCAGCCGAGGGTAAAAAGATGGTGGCAAATAATAGCAGCAAGTGTTCAAATGTAAAAATTAATTTATTAAAATAATAAAAACAGAGCGACGCGTTTCTCAGCAACAAGCTGTTTCATCAGGCTTCATACAACATTGAGGAACACTTGCTATATATATACCCTATATCTAAATAATCTTAATCATTAGCACCTGATAATAGGAGGAGCCTAGAATACCATTGGTCCATATTAAGCCAATCAAATTGTAATAAACAAGATGACTAATCTGTCATATGTTAAAAATCCATTAATGCATTGAAAAATAAACATTTCATCAGTCAATTATGTTAATACATTGAAGAATATACATTTCATCAGTCAATTGTTCATAAGGTGCCACATATAATAAATGTAGAAAAAAGTCCATATATTTCACTACATAATAATACATCAGGATTGCATAAAATAATTTGAAACGATTTCATATTAATGGAATTAAACAGACATATGTTCACAGTGTGTTCAATTTTTATAGCACCAATGATGAGTAATCACATTTAAAAAGCCACCATCACAAACTTGGGCGTCCTAAACAATAAAACACTCACATTAATTGTTTGAAACAAACAAACAAAACAGAATCACATACCTTTTGTTCTTATTATCCCATAGTGTTATCATTAGAATTTCCTCCATATTTGAGATGTGTATGTAATGCAACTGTTACAAAGTAACAAAATAAGTTGGCGTGTTAAGTGTTAGAGTGCGCATGTCTTTGCACTAGACTAAAACTATACAAGTCTATTATTTATTTGGCGCCTATTTCTTGGCGTTTCAAAGTGGGAACTGAGGGTTGTAAGGGATTTGTTAATCTGCATACTACTCCTAAGCTTGATTTGGTTTTACTAAGTGAGAACCGAAGATATTGTTTCTAAATACGTGATAAAACAACACTTCTCGAGGTCTGTTTACGGCTGACAGCTGTCTAGTCAGCCTAATGTTCTGACGTGTGAGCCAATGATTGGAAAGCGAAAGTTGTATGAATGAGAGTGGGCGTGAGGAGGCAGACCAGACCGATATTCTAACTATGTGATTGCTTTTACTACAGCACTATACTAAACAGTAAGATCGGAGTGTCCATAGCCATCCCAAAGGCGATAATTGTATGAATGAGAGTGGGCGTGAGGAGGCAGACCAGAATGGTATTCTAACTATGTGATTGCTTTAACTACGGCACAATACTAAGTAGTTAGATCGAAGTGTCCATAGCCGTCTTAAGGGCATATTGTGCTAACGCATATCTGAAAAGATAATACACTCTCTCGAAACCCGTTATTCTGAGCCCGTTAGTGTGAAAATGCACACTCTCAAAACCCATTGCGGCTAATAAATTGTCAAATCAGCCCTATACTCTGACGTATTAGCTATTGATTGGTTAGGGGAAATTATATGATGTAATATGATGGGTCAGTCCAAGGGAATGGTAGTACTATATATCAAAGCCCATTACACGGATTCGTCAATATGAAACTAACCACTCTCGTAGCCCATAGCGGCTAACAAGTGTCAGGGCAGCCTATATTCTGACATATTATCTATTAGTTAGGAAAAAGAAAACGTGAAGGGGCATCGTCATCTTTGTCTGCCCCTTCACGTTTTCTTTTTCCTAACTAATAGATAATATGAAATAGAAATAGGCGCCAAATAAATAATAGACTTGTATAGTTTTAGTCTAGTGCAAAGACACACTTAACACGCCAACTTATTTTGTTACTTTGTAACAGTTGCATTACATACACATCTCAAATATGGAGGAAATTCTAATGATAACACTATGGTATAATAAGAACAAAAGGTATGTGATTCTGTTTTGTTTGTTTGTTTCAAACAATTAATGTGAGTGTTGTATTGTTTAGGACGCCCAAGTTTGTGATGGTGGCTTTTTAAATGTGATTGCTCATCATTGGTGCTATAAAAATTGAACACACTGTGAACATATGTCTGTTTAATTCCATTAATATGAAATCGTTTCAAATTATTTTATGCAATCCTGATGTATTATTATGTAGTGAAATATATGGACTTTTTTCTACATTTATTATATGTGGCACCTTATGAACAATTGACTGATGAAATGTATATTCTTCAATGTATTAACATAATTGACTGATGAAATGTTTATTTTTCAATGCATTAATGGATTTTTAACATATGACAGATTAGTCATCTTGTTTATTACAATTTGATTGGCTTAATATGGACCAATGGTATTCTAGGCTCCTCCTATTATCAGGTGCTAATGATTAAGATTATTTAGATATAGGGTATATATATAGCAAGTGTTCCTCAATGTTGTATGAAGCCTGATGAAACAGCTTGTTGCTGAGAAACGCGTCGCTCTGTTTTTATTATTTTAATAAATTAATTTTTACATTTGAACACTTGCTGCTATTATTTGCCACCATCTTTTTACACATGGCTGAGAGGGATACATTCTCTGATAACCCTGATTGCTGCTGTATCCTGAATCTGCCCTGATTCCCATTCTCCCTGGATGATCCACCTGTGTCCTGTTGGCCTGTGATCTAGTCTGGTGGGTGACTATTTTGATCCCACCTTGCCTCTATAGCATCAAAGGAGATGCTACAACTATTGTGAGTACCACTCTTCTATCTCTCAATTGATTTATCCGTGTATAAGCATTACTAGGCCATATAGGCACCTTTGACTCCTCTTATCTTTCTGATACAGACATCACACCATTGCCGGCTGCTGGTCTTCTGGGTGACTGTTATAGATCCCAGACTGCTCCCTTAGCACTGATTGAGGTGCTCTCCTAAATGTGAGTTCAATCTCTCATACATATAGTTGATTTTGGACCAAACAATATTGGGCCATGTGGAGCATCTGTCTTTTTTTGACTTTCCAAGAAAGTAGTTTAATGTCCAAAGAATGCATAGGCCCAAACGGAGGAGCCTGTACAGCCTTCAAAACTAAATTAAGAATCCAAGGAGGAGAGATTGATTTAATGACAGGCTTGAAACAAACCAAAGCCTGCACAAAACAATGAATATCAGGAAATTTAGCAATCTTTCTATGAAATAAAACAGAAAGAGCAGAGATTTGTCCTTTCAAGGAACTTGCAGACAAACCTTTATCCAAACCATCCTGAAGAAACTGTAAAATTCTAGGAATTCTAAAAGAACGCCAAGAGAATTTATGAGAAGAACATCATGAAATGTAAGTCTTCCATACTCAATAATAAATCTTTCTAGAAACAGATTTATGAGCCTACAACATAGCATTAATCACTGAATCAGAGAAACCTCTATGACTAAACACTAAGCGTTCCATTTCCATACCTTCAACTTTAATGATTTGAGATCCTGATGGAAAAACGGACCTTGAGATAGAAGGTCGAACCTTAGTGGAAGTGGCTAAGGTTGGCAACTGGACATCCGAACAAGATCCACATACCAAAACCTGTGAGGCCATGCTGGAGCTACCAGCAGCACAAATGATTGCTCCATGATGATCTTGGAGATCACTCTTGGAAGAAGAGCTAGAGGCGGGAAAATATAAGCAGGTTGATAACACCAAGGAAGTGTCAATGCATCCACTGATTCCGCCTGAGGATCCCTGGACCTGGACAGGTACCTGGGAAGTTTGTTGTTTAGATGAGATGCAATCAGATCTATTTCTGGAAGCCCCCACATCTGAACAATTTGAGAAAACACATCTGGGTGGAGAGACCATTCTCCCGGATGTAAAGTCTGGCGACTGAGGTAATCTGCTTCCCAATTGTCTATACCTGGGATATGACCTGCAGAAATTAGACAGGATCTGGATTCCACCCAAACAAGTATCAGAGATACTTCTTTCATAGCTTGAGGACTGTGAGTCCCACCCTGATGATTGACATATGCCACAGTTGTGACGTTGTCTGTCTGAAAACAAATGAACGGTTCTCTCTTCAACAGAGGCCAAAATTGAAGAGCCCTGAGAATCGCACAGAGTTCTAAAATATTGATTGGTAATCTCGCCTCTTGAGATTTCCAAACTCCTTGTGGATCCCCAAACAGCTCCCCAACCTGAAAGACTTGCATCTGTTGTGATCACAGTCCAGGTTGGATGAATGAAAGAGGCCCCTAGAATTATAAAATGGTGATCTAACCACCAAGTCAGAGAAAGTTGAACATTGGGATTTAAGGATATTAATTGTGATATCTTTGTATAATCCCTGCACCATTGGTTCAGCATACAAAGCTGGAGAGGTCTCATATGAAAACAAGCAAAGGGGATCGCGTCTGATGCTGCAGTCATGAGACCTAAAACTTCCATGCACATAGCTAATGAAGGGAATGACTGAGACTGAAGGTTCCGACAAGCTGCAACCAATTTCAAAAGTCTCTTGCCTGTTAGAGACAGAGTCATGGACACTGAATCTATCTGGAAACCTAAAAAGGTGACCCTTGTCTGAGGAATCAAAGAACTTTTTGGTAAATTGATCCTCCAACCATGTCTTCAAAGAAATAACTCTAGTTGATTTGTGTGAGATTCTGCAGAACGTAAAGACTGAGCGAGTACCAAGATATTGTCCAAATAAAGAAATACCGCAATACCCCGCTCTCTGATTACAGAGAGTAGGGCACCTAGAACCTTTGAAAAGATTCTTGGAGCTGTCGCTAGGCCAAAAGGAAGAGCAACAAATGCTTGTCTAGAAAAGAGAATCTCAGGTACTGAAAGTGATCTGGATGAATCGGAATATGAAGATATGCCTCCTGTAAGTCTATTGTGGACATATAGTGCCCTTGCTGAACAAAAGGCAGAATAGTCCTTATAGTCACTATTTTAAAAGTTGGTAATCTTACATATCGATTCAAAATCTTTAGATTCAAAACTGGTCTGAATGAATTTTCCTCCTTTGGAACAATGAATAGATTTAAATAAAACCCCTGACCCTGTTCCGGAAACGGTACTGGCATGATTGCCCCTGACAACTCCAGGTCTGAAACACACTTAAGAAAAGCCTGAGTCTTTACTGAGTTTACCGGAATGAGTGAGAGAAAAAATCTTCTTACAGGCGGTTTTACTCTGAATCCTATTCTGTAACCCTGAGAGACAATACTCTGAATCCAATGATTTTGGACCGAATTGATCCATACATCTTTGAAAATTTTTAATCTGCCTCCTACCAGCTGAGCTGGAATGAGGACCACACCTTCATGTGGACTTGGGGGCTGGTTTTGATCTCTTAAATGGTTTGGATTTATTCCAATTTGAAGAAGGCTTTCAATTGGAAGCAGATTCCTTGGGGGAAGGATTAGGTTTCTGTTCCTTATTTTGTCGAAAGGAACGAAAACGGTTAAAAGCTTTAGATTTACCCTTAGGTTTTTTTATCCTGAGGCAAAAAAACTCCCTTCCCCCCAGTAACAGTTGAAATTATTAAATCCAACTGAGAACCAAATAATTTATTACCTTGGAAAGAAATAGATAGCAATCTGGACATAGAAGTCATATCAGCATTCCAAGATTTAACATCAATTTTGATAATATCAAAAATGGCATCAAAAATGAAATTATTAGCATGTTGAATCAACTTAACAATGCTAGACAAATCATGATCCAATACTTGTTGCGCTAAAGTATCCAACCAAAAAGTTGAAGCAGCTGCAACATCAGCCAAAGAAATTGCAGGCCTAAGAAGATGACCTGAATATAAATAAGCTTTCCTTAGATAAGATTTAAGTTTCCTATCTAAAGGATCTTTAAAAGAAGTACTATCTTCCGTAGGAATAGTAGTACGTTTAGCAAGAGTAAAGACATCCCCATCAACTTTGGGGATCTTTTCCCAAAACTCCAATCTAACTTCTGGCAAAGGATACAATTTTTTAAACCTTGAAGAAGGAATAAAAGAAGTACCAGGCGTATTCCATTCCTTAGAAATCATATCAGAAATAGCATCAGAAACTGGAAAAACCTCTGAAATAACCACAGGAGGTTTATAAAGAGAATTTAAACGTTTACTACTTTTAATATCAAGAGGACTAGTTTCCTCCATATCCAATGTAATCAACACTTCTTTTAACAAAGAACGAATATACTCAATTTTAAATAAATAAGAAGATTTATCAGTGTCAATATCTGAGGCAGGATCCTCTGAATCAGATAGATCCTAATCAGAGAAGGAAAATTCAGTATGTTGCTGGTCATTTGAAATTCCATCAACCTTATGAGAAGTTTTAAAAGACCTTTTACATTTATTAGAAGGCGGAATGGCAGACAAAGCCTTCTGAATAGAATCAGAAATAAATTATTTTAAATTTACAGGTATATCTTGTGCATTTGATTTTGAGGGAACAGCAACAGGTAATGAACTACTACTGATGGATACATTTTCTGCATGTAAAAGTTTATCATGAAAACAGCTGGAGGTATAATCACCACAAGTTAACAACAAATGCACTTAGCTTTGGTAGAACTGTTATCAGGCAGCAGGGATCCAACAGTGAATTCTGAGACAGGATCAGATTGAGATATCTTGCAAATGTAAGAGAAAAAAAAACATATAAAGCAAAATTATCAATTTCCTTATATGGCAGTTTCAGGAATGGGAAAAAATGCAAAAAGAATAGCCCTCTGACATAGAAAAAAACAAGAGGCGAAACGGAATGGGGTCTAAAATAATGAAATTATTTTTGGCGCCAAAAACATCCGGAAACGACACACTCACATCATAGATGACGCAACCTTGTGAAAGGACCCGGCGTCAACTAAGACGCCGGAAATGACGAATTGCATCAACGAACGTAACTTCACGGCAAAAAAATCTCGCGCCAAGAATGACGCAATAAACTTTAGCATTTTGCGCCCTCGCGAGCCTAATTCTGCCCGCGAATTTGAAAAATGACAGTCAATTGAAAAAAGACTACACCCCAGGTAAGAAATTAATTTCTAAAAAATGCATTTCCCAGATATGAAACTGACAGTCTGCAAAAGGAAATGTTCTGAAACCTGAATCATGGCAAATATAAGTACAATACATACATTTAGAACTTTATATAAATACATAAAGTGCCAAACCATAGCTGACAGTGTCTTAAGTAATGAAAACATACTTACCTGAAGACACCCATCCACATATAGCAGATAGCCAAACCAGTACTGAAACGGTTATCAGTAGAGGTAATGGAATATGAGAGTATATCGTTGATCTGAAAAGGGAGGTAGGAGATGAATCTTTACGACCGATAACAGAGAACCTATGAAATAGATCCCCATGAGTAAAAACATTGCATTCAATAGGTGATACTCCCTTCACATCCCTCTGACATTCACTGTACTCTGAGAGGAAACGGGCTTTAAAAATGCTGAGAAGCGCATACCAACGTAGAATTCTTAGCGCAAACTTACTTCACCACCTCAATAGGAGGCAAAGTTTGTAAAACTGAATTGTGGGTGTGGTGAGGGGTGTATTTATAGGCATTTTGAGGTTTGGGAAACTTTGCCCCTCCTGGTAGGATTGTATATCCCATACATCACTAGCTCATGGACTCTTGCCAATTACATGAAAGAAAACATTGATTTATTTAGGACAGAAGTTTTTAAAAAAAAAATCAGAAACTAAAATAAATATTAAAATATCCTTATTTAGATGAAACGAAGAAAAAAAATCCATTTTAGGAGAGCTGTAGAAATTATTGTATAATACTAAGATAAATTGTTAAATCTCGTAAAAAAAAAAAAAAAAATTATCATAAAAATAAGAAATATTAAAGTAATAATAATCTGTAATGAAATATATAGCATTAATATTCCTCCTTGAAGAGACATTAAATACATTGAAATTATTATTAGTATCAGTTATATGTGGCGCGCCAACAGATTTCGCAGTGCTATAAACATAGGAATAATATGCAAAGGTAGCATCTATAGGGCCCTGCCATGAGTTGCACTGTTGAAAAACACCTCTGATGAATGTGATCTACAAAACAGCTTGGCTGGTAGACTTACATGCTAATTGGGTGCAAGGGGATGGAGGACGACAGGAACTGAGGTAGGAAATATGTTGCATGCATCCCTGAACAGTAGAGTCTTTAATTTAGCGGTTGACAAATCTGTTTCAAAATTTAGAAGCCTGTAAAAGTATTTTGGAGCCAGACATACTTTTAGGAGCCAGATAGTGGTATTTGTATATAGGTACCAGTATATGGAGAATAACTCAAAAAGTTAGGAACCAGGACTAAAATTCTAGGAGCCAGTGGCTTCCTGGCTCCTGGGTTTATCGAGTCCTGCTTTAATTAAGATTATACTTAAAATGTTTATTTATGTGTAGTTAAAAAAACAACAGCAACAACAACAAAACTTTGCAATATACTTTCATTATTTATTTTGAAACTTAGCTTAGAAGTACAGACTCCAGACTTCTAGATATTCCACAGTATGGGGCTGATTTACTAAAGTGCGGACGGACATGATACGATGTAGCGTATCATGTTCGCCGCACATCGATAAATGCTGACAGGATACGCTGTCAGCATTTATCATTGCACAAGCAGTTCTGGTGAACTGCTTGTGCAATGCCGCCCCCTGCAGATTCATGGCAATCGGATGCTACCTGGGGGTGTCAATCAGCCCAATCGTATAGGATCGGGCGGATTGAAGACCGCAGCTTTAGAGGTAGCGGACAAGTTATGAAGCAGCGGTCTGTTTCCGGCAAGCCTAATGGCTCGCACGGAAACAGGGGCATCAAGCTCCATTCGGAGCTTGATAATTCAACCCCATTGGCTACACTGTAGTGACTTATTGATAACTGTCGCTAATTAGCCTCAGTAGAGAAGGAAACAAGTTACAACATGGTGAAGCCCATTGCTTTCTGGACTTTGGTGAAGCCCATTGCTTTATTTTAAAAGTCAAGTATATTATTCTCACTCTATTCTTTGAATATGTCATTCCAGTTAGCATTTATTTAGTGGTTAAAGTTTATTTATGTGTGACATTAGAGATTAAAGTGTAACTGTCACCTAAGTAAATAATAGTACTTTCTTTAGCATGTATTTTGTAGCGTGAGAAAGGCTCAACTCTTGAGTTGAAACACCTTGTTATTGGAACCAGAAGTTTTAGAGGCAATTATATGTTATTTTATAAACTTATATTTCAAAACAAGTAGCAGCAATTGGAATTTGCTAATATGCTGGTATCCATAGCTGCAGAAAGACACAATGAAACACAAACCATGTGGCTAAGAAGAAAATAGGGATGCCAAGGTATCAACTCTGGGAGGATATACAGTATAATACAGGTAGAAAACCCTTTATCCAAACAGCTTGGGATTGGAAAAAGTTTGAATTTTGGAATAGTTTGGATATTTTGGAGAGGGTATGGAACCAAGGGTAAGCAACAATATCTTATGTCATTTAGGCAATTTTTATATGTCATACATGCAATCTAAAGATAGTTTTATATAATTTGTAGTAATTTTGTGTACATTGTACCTTAAGAAAGATAGTACAGCACCATAATCGGAAAGGTAAGATTTGTTATTTTAAATAAATATACACTATTTGTATTTTAGAACACAAAAACCAAACCAAAGACACAGACAGAGAAGATTGTGACTTACAGGCAGGGAACAATTGTAATGTTTGATAATTTAATTTTTACAAAAATATTTAATTAAAAAGTTTGGATTTCAGAATAAGTTTGGATTTTGAAATTCCGGATTTGTATCTTTACAATATATATTATAATATCTTGTAAGTGTGCAAGTAAAGGTTTTATACAATTCATATACGTATGTACACGCTTTAATCCTGATAGCTAAACAGAAGTGGTTTGAAGATGCAGAGGTTCCCATTGATTTTTGAAGAAATGTTATAGCTGCCTATGATAGTAGTGTCCTGAGTCTACAGAGAACCACACTGAATTCAAGACTGTGGATATCATTATAAGATTTTGCCAACATTTTTATTAAGCACATTATCCCACATTAATTAAGAAACTCTCAGGTGTTTTACACCAATTATGGGCCAGATTTTAAGTGGAGCAGTATTTAAAGACCCCGCTCGTGCTCTAACTCTGCTAGAACTTAGCTTTTCTGCGCTCATATTACAAGATAAAAGTAAACTGTTTTTGCACAAGCACTAACCCAATGCATGCAAAAAGCCAAGTTTAGGATATCGCGTGTGCTTTAACATATTCCCCCATAGAAGTCAATGGAGCAAAGGGGGGGGGAGTAAGCTAATACCCTACTCGTAAACCTGATCGCATATTCTCAAGCATGCTAACCCGACATGAAAATATTAATATTTTACATTCCAATGTTCTTCACATAGCAGAATACGTTCTATATATATTTATATATTTTAAATTTGGTACAATATAATTCTATACCTATTTATATAGGAATGTCTATTTATAAAAACATATAACATTTTGCTATGTGTAGAACATTGAAATGTGAAATATTTACAGTTAATACACAATATAACACTTTATTATATATGAATATGTCATAAATAATGATTTTTCATGTTTTCATCTACTTAACTGCAAAGGGCTCCAATGCACTTATATATATGCCTATATGTGTATACATATGTATTTATGTGTTTATATGTGTATATGTCTGTAAATACATATAAACACATAAATACATATGTACACACACATATATATATTTATACATACATACATACATACATACATATACATATTTGGACATGTATATGTATGTATCTCTATGTTAAAGCCCTTTACCTGAGACCACATATCTTTGAGCCCTTATAACTTTTTCGTGCAATATTTTAACTGTACTTTTTGTTTATCGAAACAGTTAACCAGAGCCCTGAGGACACACTATCCCGACGTGTGTTAACTTCAACTGCACTCATGCAATCACGTTTACTTTCAACTTGTAATACGAGCAAAAAACCTGAGCACGCAAACAGCCTTGATAAACCCCTTTTCGCTTGTTTATAACTGTTAGTGCTCCACTAGTTATCTGGCCCTATATGTTTAGGATTATCTCTTAAACTAATATCCTAAATACTGTTACTGCTAGATTATTTTTGCTTTATCACAATAACTTGACTCCTGCAGAAGAAGTTAAGATAATTATTCAGAGTTAAGACTAATATAGTTTTTGTAAAATCCCAGTAAAAAATTGAAAAGATGGTGATTTTCCAGTTCTAATGTCTACCAATTTGAACAGTATTAGTAATTCATACAAAGGCCCTTAGTTATTATGGTTTGTATGGACATGTTTCCACACAGGGAACTTTGTTTGTATGCCTTCATGGCTTTTGGTGCAGCACTGGCTGTCGGAATTTAACATTGCGCAAGCAAATGTTTGCCACACCCCCTGCACTCACGCAACCAACTGACTTTCCCAACCAATGAAGTGGTGGACAAGTTAAGAAACAGTGACATAATCTCAATGTATCCCATTTAAGACCTACCCTATTGTATCCAAAACTAGTAACTAACCCACTGTTTGTAAGGTTTAATGAATCTAGTCTTATTGTTTTATGCTACATTACCTAGACTTGACAAACTAGCAAACAAAATACACTCCAAAATAGCATAACTATACCAACATTTACAATGTATGCAGTTATATTTAAAACAATATTCATAGCTTTAGTGAAAGGTTACTCATGAATATGTAATTAGTAGCTAAAATTTTCAGTTCTTTTTCTCAATAATATTTAGGGCATCAATGCATTTTTAAACAATGCCAAGGCCTATAAAAAAGAATCAAGAAGATATTGTATTCCAAATAGAAAAAAATTGAAACTTTTATAATTGAAAGTCATTACTCTTTAATGATAATAACTTTTTATTATAGGCTAGAAAATGTAAAGCTATAAAAGTATATTTCTTTTCTTCAACAGATACAGTTTGAGTGTAGGAGCAAACTATAAATTTTCTAGTTAAAGATCAATACTCAGTAATAAATAAAGCAACTAACATGTTTTGTACCAGCCAGGGTTGTTTGCAATAAGCAATATTTTTTTCTTTATTCTTACATAAAAGTGGTTAGATTTAGCAATATACAGCCCAGCAAGATTTCCGACTGTGGTACAGTTTAGCTCAGAAAGCATTGACTGGAATGTATTTCAAAGATTGCAGGTTCTATTTGTCAAACTGAGAGAATTTAGTTTAGACTATAAAGTTATGACCAGCATCATTTTAACCATGCAAAACATATTGACGATTTACAGCATTCCCAGCTCTGAAATGTCAGTGGGATTAATATTATTTCTATTTAGAAAGAGGAGGTTACTTTTTTATTGTTGCATTGTAGATTATGCTAAGAAACACATTGCTTTAATTCCTGATTTTAACAAATGTTTTAATGTACACTTGCAGTTTCACTCTGCATTTTTATTTTTTGGAACATTTTTGGTTAATCCAAATAGGAAGTGCTCTTTTTGCTTGCTGGCTATCAGTATTTTAGTGGTGCAGAGTGAAGGAGAGCATTTAGAAGATTAGATCCTGGTTTGCTTAAGCACCTACCAGTGGCGGATGTTCAAGTAGAGTCTATGGGGTAGATTTATTAAGCAGTGTATGCTGTCAGCATTTATCGATGTGCAGCGGACATGATACGCTACATTGTATCATGTCCGCTCACACTTACATAAATAGGCCCCTATGGGGTAGATTTATTAAGTAGTGGATGCTGCTTCCTACCTGTCAGAGTTTTTTCCCTGTTGTTTGCCAGGTGCTGCTGGCAGCCATTTTACTCACCTCTCTTCCTGACTATGGTGCATTGTGGGAGATGCTGCTCATTTCCTACAATTCCTTTTATGGCCAGACTGGTGTGCATCATCCATGTGAGACAGGATGCAGTCTCAGAAATGTGATGTCATCACTTATTATTTAAAGGGCCTCTGTTCAGTATGCTTTGCCTTTGCGTTTTTCCGACCTGTTTGTGAGAGTTCCTGTGTATTACCTGGCTGCCTGACGTCCTTCCTGGTTCCTGATCCCTGGCTTGTTCCTGACTCTGCTGTTTTCCTTGTTCCTGATTCCGGCTCGTCTGACTATTTGCTTTGGCTCCTGACTCGGCTCGTCTGACTACCAGCTCTGGTTTTGACTCCTGGCTTGTTATTTGACTTGTGGACTTTTTATTATTTTTTGCTATGAATAAAGGTGTGATTATTTTTGCACTTCTCGTCTCAGTCTGATTCCTGTCACCCTGACATTACACAAAGGCCATGAATCCTGATGGTGCTAATAATCCACCTTTACCTGCCATCATTTCCAGGATGGATGAACAGGATCACCGCTTGGATCAATTTGCACTAGCCCTGCAAACCCTGCTGACTCGCACTGCACATTTGGACCACAGTGTCCTGCAAGTTATGTCTGCTCCTGTTTCTGCTGCTACACCTATGCCTACCAGGAGCATGTCCGGTTCTGCACCTCTACCTCAGCGATATGGAGGCCAGGTGGGCATTTACTTTGAGATGTTACCTCAGGCGTTTCCCTCTGACAGAGCTAAGGTGGGATTTCTCATCTCGTTACTCTCTGACACAGCTCTTGCCTGGGCTAATCCCTTGTGGGAGACTAATAAACCTGTGATTTCAAATTACCCTGAATTTGTGGCCTCCTTTCGAAGGGTATTTGATGTTCCAGCTCGCTCCTCCTCTGCTGCTAAACGACAACAGCAAGGTACAATATCTGTTGCTCAGTATGCTATTGAGTTCCGTAGGCTTGCCGTAGAGGTAGGTTGGAACAATGAAGCCCTTGTTGCCGCCTTCTTTCATGGGCTCTCTAATGCGATTAAAGATGAAGTTGCTGCCAGAGATTTACCAGAGGATCTCGAGGCATTGGTGTCTTTTTTTATCCTAATTGACATCAGACTCAGAGAGAGGCCCTCTTTCAAGGAGCGCTTGCGGAAGCCTCCTGTTCCGTTGTCTCCTACGTGTTCGTTCCCACCCATGCCTCCCTCTCCTCCCATGCCTCCTGGTCCCGAGTCACCAGGTACTGCTGAGCCAATGCAGTTAGGATTCACTCGTCTCTCCGTGGCGGAGAGGGCCTTTAGGAGGAGGGAGGGGCTCTGCCTGTATTGTGGGTTACAGGGCCACCTTTTGAAGTCTTGTCCTACATGGCCGGGAAATGCTCACACCTAAGGTCCTGTTGGGGGCAGACCTTGGGTGGTTTATCCTCGTCCCCGGAACCGGAGAAATCTTTTGTCACGGTTGTCCTTTCCTGGGTGGACTCCTCCATAGTCACTCAGGCTCTTGTTGACTCCGGTGCTGCGGGCTATTTCATTGACAGTGCTTTTGTATCAAAGCACTCCATTCCTGATTTGCCTCGGTCCGTTCCGCTTGCTATTGAGGCCATTGATGGCAGGCCTCTTCAGCCTGCACTCGTTACTCATGAAACTGCTCCATTGTCCATGGCTGTTGGGGCTCTCCATTTTGAAACCCTCCAGTTCCAGGTGATAAACTCTCCGCATTTTCCGGTTGTTCTGGGTTATCCCTGGCTCCAAAAGCACAATCCCAGTCTCAACTGGCGCAGGTCTGAAATTTTGTCGTGGTCCCCACAATGTATTTCCACTTGTCTTCAGAAACCAGTTAGTCTTCTGCACTTCTTCGGTATCTCAATTGCCAGAGGAGTACCAAGAGTTCCTAGATGAGTTTGACAAGGTGCGTGCTGGTACGTTGCCTCCTCACCGGTCTTACGATTGTGCTATAGACCTGCAACCCGGAGCCATTCCTCCTCGGGGCCGAGTGTACCCTCTGTCTGTTGCAGAGAATTGTGCTATGGAGGAGTATGTATCGATTATAGGGGTCTTAATCGCCTTACCATTAAGAATGCTTACCCTATTCCGCTCATTACGGAACTCTTTGACCGCCTCAAGGGAGCTACGGTCTTTACTAAACTTGATTTGAGAGGAGCGTACAATCTTGTTAGGATTAAGGAGGGTCATGAATGGAAAACAGCATTTAACACCAGTAGCGGGCATTATGAGTATCTTGTAATGCCCTTTGGCCTATGTAATGCTCCTGCTGTTTGTCAGGAATTTATTAATGATGTCCTACATGATATGTTGCAACAGTGTGTTGTGGTGTACTTAGACGACATCCTCATGCACTCACCCACACTTGAGGCTCATCGTTCTGATGTTACACAGGTTCTTCAGAGACTACTGAGAAGGGCCTGTTTTGTAAATTCAAGGAAATGTGAGTTTCATCAGACTCAAGTAACCTTCCTAGGTTACATTATCTCCGTTGCAGGGTTCCCATGGATCCTGACAAGTTATCTGCAGTTCTGCAGTGGCCTCGCCCAGTTGGTCTTCGGTCTATTCAACGTTTTTTGGGGTTCGCCAATTACTATAGAAAGTTTATTAAAAACTTTTCTTCCTTGGTCAAACCTATCACAGACATGACCAGTAAAGAGAATGATCCACTCCATTGGTCACCTACTGCCATTAAGGCCTTTGATAGTCTTAAGGACTGCCTTGCTGCCGCTCCAGTTCTGGCTCATCCTAACCCTGTCCTGCCTTTCAATCTTGAGGTCGATGCATCTGAGACTGGAGTAGGTGCCCTCTTGTCTCAACGTCCTACGCCTGACGGTTCCTTGCATCCGTGTGGTTTCTTCTCTAAGAAATTGTCTCCAGCGGAGTTGCAATTATGAAATTGGCAACAGGGATTACTGACCATCTTCTCGAGGGTACTAGCATGCCATTCTCATTCTTACTGACCACAAGAATTTAACTTATCTATCTGAAGCAAAACGTTGTCGCCACGACAGGCCAGATGGGCGCTGTTTTTGTCTCGGTTTAAATTTGTGGTCTCCTATCTGCCTGGGTAGTAAGAATGTTAGGGCTGATGCCCTCTCTCGACAATTTTCGCTCTGTCCAAGGAAGAGTCCTGTACCTACTCCTGTTATACCTCATGACCATATTTTGGCTACCATACATACTAATTTTACTTCTCCCTTGGGGGAGGAGATCCTGGCTGCACAAACCAATGCACCTCCTGAGAATAAGACTCCTCGATGTCTTCCTGTGGGTCTTCTTCAACCTATTGCTAATGGTGAGTGCCCTTGGACACATCTTCTATGGACTTCATTTTTCGAGCTCCCTGTTTCCAATGGCAATACTGTTATCCTTATGGTGGGTTTGACTCGTTTTTCTAAAATGTCACATTGCATTCCCTTGATGAAGCTGCCCTACCGCTCAGGAGCTTGCTTCGATTTTTGCCCGGGAGGTCTTCCGTTTACATGGGTTACCCAAGGAGATAGAAGGTAGCCAGATTGTCTCCAGATTTTAGCGTTCCTATTGTGCTCAAATGGGGATCCAGCTTTCCTTCTCCTCGGCATATCACCCTCAATCCAATGGGGCTGCGGAATGGTCTAATCAAGCTCTGGAACAGTTCCTCCATCGCCATGTCTCAGATCACCACAATAATTGGTCTGAACTGTTACCTTGGGCAGAGTTTGCTCGTAACAGTGCTATTAATGCTTCCTCCAAGTTATCCCCGTTCATGGCGAATTATGGGTTTCAACCATCCTTGTTGCCCAATTCATTCATGTCTCAGGGTATTCCGGCTTTGGAGGAGCATCTTCGGCAACTCTGTTCCACATGGGTTGCCAATTCGGGATTGCCTTCATCGCTCTATGCAGCGCCAAAAGTTCCAGGGCTGATCGTAGGCGTCTGCCGCACCTTCCTACCAGGTTGGTGAGAGAGTTTGGCTGTCCTCCCGCAACTTGAACCTTCATGTGCCTTCCAATAAATTGGCTCCCCGTTATGTTGGTCCTTTTCAAATACTCTGATGGGTTAATCCTGTGGCCTATGCTCTTGACCTTCCTCCTGCTATGCGCATCTCCAATGTTTTTCATGTCTCCCTCGTGAAACCATTGGTTTGTAATTAGTTTACCACTGTGTTGCCTCATCCCCCGTCCTATCTTTATTGACAACCATGAGGAGAATGAGGTCAGCAGCATTATTGACTCTCGTATGTCACAGGGGCCGTGTACAGTATTTGGTTCACTGAGGGGCTACGGTCCGGAGGTGCGTTTTTGGGTTCCCTCCTCTGATGTTCATTGCTCCTGCCCTCCTCCGTGCCTTCCATGCCCGATTCCCCAATAAGCCTTTTGTCCTCCCGCGGGGAAGGGGTCATTGAGGGGAGGGTACTGTCAGGGGTTTTTTCCCTGTTGTTTGCCATGTGCTGCTGGGCAGCCATTTTACTCACCTCTCTTCCTGACTATGGTGCATTGTGGGGGATGCTGCTCATTTCCTGCACTTCCTTTTATGGCCAGACTGGTGTGTCATCATCCATGTGAGACAGGATGATGTCAGTCTCAGAATTGTGATGTCATCACTTATTATTTAAAGGGCCCTCTGTTCAGTATGCTTTGCCTTTGCGTTGTCTCAGACCTGTTTGTGAGAGTTCCTGTGTATTACCTGGCGTGCCTGACGTCCTTCCTGGTTCCTGATCCCTGGCTTGTTCCTGACTCTGCTGTTTTCCTTGTTCCTCGATTCCGGCTCGTCTGACTATTTGCTTTGGCTCCTAACTCGGCTCGTCTGACTACCAGTTCCTGGTTTTGACTCCTGGCTTGTTATTTGACTTGTGGACTTTTTATTATTTTTTGCTATGAATAAAGGTGTGATTATTTTTTGCACTTCCTCGTCTCAGTCTTGATTCCTGGCACCCTGACACTACCACCATCCATTGTTTTCAGTATCTTATCATTTATGCTTATACATACACAATGAGAAGCATTTTTTCCAGAACGAATAACAGCTGAGTATATTATTCTATGACATGGTTACCAGGCAATCCTGTTTAGAACAAGGGAGATGGCAACTCCAGACGATTCAGCTTTCTTTGGGCATTGTCAGTGAGAGCAGCCATATCCCCCGTAGGCACATGGGCAAGGAGTCAAAGTATGTTTCCCCCCATCACCCATGCACATACAGAAAGAGGAATCATTTTTCCAGGAAAGAGCAACAGCTCAGTAGCTTGTTCTAAGGCCTGGTTGCCAGCTGGGAGGTAGCTTCTTTAAAGGGACATTATACACTCATTTTTTCTTTGCATAAATGTTTTATAGATGATCTATTTATATAGCCTATAAAGTTTTTTGTTTTTTTTTAATGTATAGTTTTGCTTATTTTTAAATATCATTGCTCTGATTTTCAGACTCCTAATAAAGCCCCAAAGTTTTATGAGAATACCGGTCAGCTACCTTCTCCAGCTTGCTCCTGTTTGTCTTTTCATATGCAAAAGAAGGGGAGGGGGGGAGTGCCTTATTTCCCACTTGCAGTGGCTTTCCAGCTACCTTTTCAACAGAGCTAAACTGAGAGCTTCTAAGTAAGTTTTTTAAACAGTTTTATACTGGAATTTTTATATCAGTATCTGTGCATCTTAATCTTTATACGTAGTGTATATATACATGCAGTTATATGAAAATTAGTGTATACTGTCCTTTAACCCGATAATTCTTTTCACAGAGGAGAACTCTCCTAAATTATATTAGTCTTATCCCACCTAAACAAGTCAGTGCAGTCCCAAAATACCGTCAATACTCCTCTAACAAGGAAGGGGGCAAACCCTCAGATGATCGATTTGGCTTCCTTTTGCCTCGTCAGTGAGTTGCAGCCATATCCCTCTAGGCACATTGGGAAAGGAGTCCACTTCTGGTTTCCCCCATCACCCTTTGGAGACTTTTCTCAGGTCTATAACACAAATTACATACAAATAGAGAAGCATTTTTCCAGGAATAAACAACAGATCAGTAGCTTGTTCTATGGTATGGTTACCACCTGGTAATAGCTTATTTTAGCCCAATTGTTCTTTTCACAAGGAGAACTATCCTAAAGTAGTCTGATCCCACCTAACAAAGGGTCAGCCCAGCCCAGAAATACCCCAGGCAACCCTTCTTTGAACAAACAGATGCCCCTATGTGCTTAGAGGAATATAACTGCACCTTACCTGCAAGGCCCATACAAGGCTGAAACTATCATCTAGGGTTGCCATGTTCTTTTTTCAGATGAGGATTGCCTGGTATTTTGGGGTTGTACTAACCTTGTTAGGCAGAGTCAGACTCATATACTTCAGGAAAGTTCTCCTCTGTGAAAGTACAAATGGGCTAAAAGAGGGCTTCTCCTAGGTGGTAACTCGGTATAGAACAAGCTACTGAGCTGTTGTCGCTCCTGTTGGAGTGCTTTTCTTCTGTATATATCGTTCCTGCTAAGTCCAGTTACAGAGAGATACTGTATGTAGGCAATGTTAAACTTGGGAACTTCCATTTTTTATTTGGAAACCCCATAAAACTCAGTAAAATTACAGGAAAATGGGGGAGGGGTAAATAATAGAGAAGCATATTACAAAGTTTTAATTATACATTTTAAATTCCAAAGATATATTCTATGCCTTTATTATTATTTTTTCTAATATTTTACAGATTATATATATATATAGAGAAGAGATAGATATAGATAGATTGATCGATAGATAGATAGATAGATAGATAGATAGATACACAAACATATATACAGTATATATATAGTATATTATACTTTGTTTATAATGCACCAACATATTCCATATCACTGTTCATGGTACATTTTGTTTAAATAAAACAAGTGATACAACATTTGAATGTGACAAGACAACACATACAGGAGGATGTTGAGGGCCTATTTCTGTGGGAACTTACATATACACTAATGAAGGTTCCCATAATAGGAGGAAAAACATATATTTTTTATATTTATTTTATGCTGTGATTTTTGCTACAGTTCACCAACAGAAGCAGTTGGAATTGTGTTTAGCAGACAGTAGAAGCAATTCAGTCTTTAAAATAAACTGCTTTAACCAAACCTTTTTAATTTAATGCAAAAACAGGTATCTTACATAATTAAAGGGACATAAACCCCACATGTCTTTCCTAATGATTCAGATAGAGTATACAATTTTAAACAACTTTCTAGCTTACTTAGATTATCAAATTTTCTTTGTTACATTGGTATCATTTTTTTTAAAGTTCAGTAATCGTGCAGGTTTGGAGAACTATATGGCAGCAGTTTTGCAAGAATGTTATACATTGGTAAGGGCACTAGAGGGCAGCACTATTTCCTGCCATTTGCTCCAGACACCTACCTAGATATCTCTTCAACAAAGAATACTATGGGAACTAAGCAAAGTGAAATTGGGAACTGTTTTTAAATTGTATGTTCTGTCTGAATCAAAAAAGAAAAATGTTGGGGGTTTCATATCCCTTTAAGTACTTGTATTTTCATATGGAGGGGTTATTCCTGATTCTAGTGGAATATGTGCTCATAACACCATATGTTTGCAATAGCACTAGCCAATAAAATGCAAATTTGATCATTTCATTTTTAAAAGTATTTTTACACTTGATACATTCATACACTGATGAGGCAGAAAATATTGTAATAGTATTCTGCAAATATTTTAAATAGTAAATGCTTCAATAATAAAAATATACTCTACAGTTAGATTTTAAAAAGCTACGTCTCTTGTTTGCAAAGTGTATCTCCCTACAGTTTTAGTCCATAGTCTTAAAATCATGATTTTTTATTAATCCCTTTTAAGCTTCAGATCAGAAGCCTAGGGCCCAGTATGGTGTGAGGCTGGCATTAATTACATTATTATTTTAAATATAATATTTAGCTGTGGTTCTCCATTCTCACCTATAATTATCAACCACCAGAGTGCTGGTAACAGTAATGCATAGTAGTAAGAAAACCCGCACTCACCGGGAATTTTTAAGTGCCAAACTATTTATTGGTGTAACATTTTGGGAGATATCTCCCTGAAACGTTACGCCAATGAATAATTTGCAATTAAAAAATTCCAATGAGTATGTTTTTATTTAATACTATGCATTACTGCTATCAGCACCCTGGTGGTTGATAATTATAGGTGGAGCTATTCACAGTCATCAATGAATTACTCCAATCCCAACAGCGACCACCAACGACACTCCTGCCCTCCCAGGACCTCTGCGATAACCTCGCAATGTAATCCACCGCAAGAACGTCGACATCTATGACAGCTATCGCGCCCCAGAATCACCCACCACCGCCTACCCACTAACTCCCACCGATACCTCACCCAAATACACCACCGCCTACCCCCACTGACCATCTGGAGCCCCCTCACCACAGAGGACACCATCAGAATCATGAGATAAATCCACTCTGGAGCACCCTTGGACCCATGCCCGCATCACCATCGCCCCGAGCTCTGCAGCTCCATCAACTGCTCCATCGAAACCAGCGACCTTCCCGGATGATTGGAAGCCGCAGAATTAAAACCCCTACTGAAAACACCCACGGATGACCCCAATGATCCGAAGAACTCTGCCCAATCTCTTTGCTCCCCTTTGCCGCCAAAGTCATTGAGAAGTCCATCAACGCGCAACTCATTGACTACATCGAAGCCAACCACACCCTGGACCCCTCCCAATCTGGTTTCAGGAGCAACCACAGCACCGAGACCGCCCTCCTCTGCTGCTACAGATGATATCCTCGCCCTACTCGACTGAGGAGAGACCGCCGCCCTCATTTCTCCTAGACCTCTCAGCATCATTCGATACTGTCTCCCACCTCACCCTCCGCAACCGACTAGCACGATGCCGGCATACTCGCGACAAAGCCCTGGAATGGATCACCTCCTTCCTCACCGGGCAGAACCCAGAAAGGTTAGACTCCCACCCTTCACCTCTAAGCTCACAGAAATCAGCTGCAGTGTACCCAAGGCTCTTCGGCTGAGCCCCACCCTATTCAACATCTACATGGCCCCTCTCTCTGCCATCGCCCGACAACACAACCTCAACATCGTCTCCTACGCCAACGACACCCAGCAAATCATCTCATTTACAGTGACCCCACCACCGCCAGAGAAATGGTCCACGAAGGGCTGACAGCAGTCGCCATCTGGATGAGCTACAACTGCCTAAAGCTGAACGCAGACAAGATCGAAGTCCTTCTCCTCGGTCCCACCACATCCGCTTGGAATAACTCCTGGTGGCCCACAGCCCTCAGACCACCCTCCAACCCCCACCGACCATGCAACGAAATCTAGGCTACATCCTGGACTCTCCATGGACCGGCAAAATCAACGCCATCTCTTCTGCATGCTTCCACACACTTCACCTCCTGCAAAAGATCTTCAAATGGATCCACAACCGAGACCAGGAGAGACTGTCACTCATGCCCTCGTCAGCAGCCGACTAGACTATGGTAACGCACTCTACGCCGGGACCACCATCAAGCTCCAAAAGAGACTACAGCGCATCCAGAACTCCTCGGCCAGACTAATCCTTGACATCAATGCCACATCACCAAACACCTGTGGGACCTGCACTGGCTCCCCATCAACAAAAGAATAACCTTCAAGCTTCTCACCTACGCATTCAAGGCCCTCCACAACATCGGTCCCAAATACTTGAACCACCGCGTTACCTTCTACAACCATGCCAGACAACTTCGATCGGCCGACCAAGCCCTCGCAGTCATCCCCCGCATCAGGAAAACCACAGTTGGAGGCAGATCCTTTTCTCACCTGGCAGCCAAGACTTGGAACACCCTCCCGCTGCACCTCAGACAAGCTACCACCCTAACTAAGTTCAGAAAGGACCTCAAGACCTGGCTCTTCGACTGAACTGCAACCCTCAGCGCCTTGAGACCCTTACGGGTGAATAGCTGCGCTTTACAAGAACCCAATAGATAGATAGATACATTACTGACTCAGCTCACCATTGTGCTGGCTTGCTTCTTCAGTTCAGCTGCCACAAGCCGCTCTCATTCAGCCGTCACTCAGCTCTGCGACTGCCGCGATGCAGACTCACAGTCTCACTGTCACTGACTACATGTGCAGTCAGGTCAGGAGCCAATGGGTAGCAAGCAGAAACAAAAATAATAATAATAATCCAAAATTAAAAAAGTTTGTGCTGAAGCTGGGCCCCCTGAGGGGGGAAGCTCCAGGGCCCAGTCGTGGTTGCGACCTCTGCATCCCTGGTAGTTCCGCCCCTGCTTCAGATATTGTTGTTGCAGTGTGCTTAGATGAAAAATCAGTTTTGGCATAAAATACTTGTAGATACTTTTCTTTGTGTTTTGCACCATTGCTTACTGTGGAATCTGCCAGGAAGAAGATATAGGATTTAATCCCTTAACAGCACAAATGTACATCACATGTCTTTAAGGGGTTTTCAGCCCTGTAATAGCAAAACTCTTGCCGAAAGAGGCAAGACACATTATTACAACATGTTTTACTCCAGGAGGCATTCACAAGTAGCACAGTCTTGCTGCAGTTAAACCTGTGAAGAGGTTAAACACAAATTTGTGGGGGCAAGATAAATGTGTTTGTTTTTTGAATAGCATTTTTTTTTCATACACCTGGGGCTCGATTTATCAATCATTTGGGAAATTCTCCTTTCTGTTCTCCTATCAGTTCTCCGCAGCTCTCCTTTGGAGAGGCGCACATGTGCGCCCGTATTTATCATAAAGAAGTGGGGGGGTTTTCTCTATAGGAGAGCTGAGGAGAACTAATGATTAGGGATGGGCGAATGTTTCTAAACATTCGAATTTTAAAACGAATTTTCCGATATTCGTTCGTTCGAATCGAATTTCGAATGTTTAGTTAACATTCTAACATTCGATTTTCGAATGTTCGTTTTTGAATTTTTCGCTTACATTCGAAAATATTCGTTCTTATAATAGAATGTTTTCTTTTGGATAATATTATATTCGAATTTGAAATCTATATTTCACATTTGAATTCGATATATAATATTCGAATTCGATTCTATTCAAATTCGAATATTATATTAGAATTCGAAAACTATATTTCACATTCGAATTCGAAATATAATATTCGAATTCGATTCTAATCGAATTCGATGAGATATATCATATTCGAATTCGAAATGTTATATTCGAATTCGATTGAATATATTATATACTATTTGTAATGAGATATTCAAATTCGATTTAAATTTCGAAATAGTATTTGCTTTTCTAATGTACTATTCAAATTCAAATTTGTTATAATAATGCTATTATATTATAAATATTCGAAATTTTCTAATTTGATTTTAATTTCGAAATTGTATTTCTTAACTAAAATTGTATTTTTAAATGTAATATTCGAATTCGAATTATTTAAAATTCGAATTTAAATATTTAAATCAAGTTATTCCCTCCCATATGTAAATGTTCTAAATAGATGTAGCTCTTAACATTTCATTTGAAAGGTTTAGTTTTGGAGAAGGACGTACTGGTTTTGTGGTCGTGTACTCGTGTTGGATTATTTGGATACCAATTTTTTTCTGTATACTATTATCTATTTGCTCCTGTGGCATCTTTTTTTGGAATTTTGTGTGGACACATTACACAACTGTGGAGGGTGGACTGCACACCGTGAGAAGACTCATTTGTTATCTTCATCTTCAATCAATTTCAGCAATATTTGTGGAGGTAATATGCGGTCTATTTATTTTTATAGGCAAAATACAGGCCATATTTTCATGCTGTCTTAACTAGAGCACTGGTGAAATAATCAGTACCTAAGGTGAGAGCCAATTTAGTTAACATGGTTACTGATTATTTTACCTGTGCTCCAGTTAAAGTGATATGAAACAGATTTTTTTTTTTTTTCATGATTCAGATATTTCTTTCCATTTTACCAAGAGAATTGAGAAACATTGATAATAGGAGTAAAATTGAAAGTTGCTTAAAATTGCATGCTCTGCCTCTGTCTGAATCAGTAAACTTTAATTTTGACTAGACAATCCTTTTAAGACGTTATAAAGATAGCTTACTACTAGCCTAGGTTAACTTGAGGACTGTGGTTGAGAAGTACTGATGTTCATCATAGAGATGTTGTAATTGTTGTAATGTAGTGTTGTTTTTTTTTTACTGTGCTGCCTGCTAGTCCTGCGTTGTAGTATGGAATTGGGCATTGGCAATTTGGCAGCCAGTGATGCTGACTAGGTTCTAATTTATATGTATTGTATATATACTTGATTTTATTTGAGATTTTTGAACTCTGATATGTATAATTAGGTACTGTAATGTAAAATGCTTATTTTAATATTTTTTATTTTTTTTTAATTGGATTTTTTCATTTTTTTCTAAAAATGGTATGCATTTTTTTGGCTTTGCATTTTGATGAGTTGATAATGCTGTAGTGCTATATTTACCTATGTAGATTGTATTGTATTGTATTTTTTTCTATTGGAAATTCCAAGTTTTAAACAACATTCCAATTTCCTCCTATTAGCTAATTTGCTTCATTCTTTAGATATCTTTTTTGAAGATATAGTAATGCACATGGGTGAACCAATCACACGAAGCATCTATGTGCAGCAACCAATCAGCAGCTACAGATGCTATCTAGATATACTTTTCAGCAAAGGATATCAAGAGAATGAAGCAAATTAGATAATAGAAGTAATTAGAAAGTTGTTTAAAATCACATGCTCTTTCTGAATCATGAAAGAAAAAATGTGGGTTTCATGTCCCTTTAATAAAGTTATGATGGTGTTATTTTCGAATTTTATATCTTTTATAGTTATTATGGAGTTAATTTCGAATTTAAGGCCAATATAGTAGTTATATGAAGTGATAGATGTGTTTAATTTTTAAAATTTCGAATTTCAGTTATTATTGTGTTAATTTCGAATTATTAACTATTAAAGATGTAAAATTCGAATTTAAATTCTAAATGAACTATCTTCTCTATTATTAATTACTAAAGGTGTTAAAATTCGAATTTAAAATCGAAATCAACACATATCACTTTATATGACTATATGAAGTGATAGAGGTCTTGATTTCGAATTAAAATTCGAATTTTAACACAACGATTAACTATAATAGATATGTTAATTTCGAATTTTACATATTTGTTATAGTTATTGTTTTATTTTCGAATTGTATGTATTATTGTATTATTTTCTAATTTAAAACTATAGCAAAGATGTAAAATTCGAAATTGTATTCGAAATTAACACATCTTATCTATTATAGCTACTAGTGCTGTTAAAATTCGATTTTTAATTCGAAACCAACACTTCCATCCCTTAATCTAACTATTAAGTGATAGAGGTGTTGATTTCGAATTAAAAATCGAATTTTAACACCACTATTAACTATAATAGATATGTTCATTTCGAATTCGAATTTTACATATTTGTTATAGTTATGTTTTATTTTCGAATTGTATGTATTGTGTTAATTTCGAATTTAAAACAATAACGATGGTGTAAAATTCAAATTCGAATTTTAATTCGAAATTAACACATCTTATCTATTATAGTTACTTGTGCTGTTAAAATTTGAATTTTAATTTGAAACCAACACCTCCATCACTTAATCTAACAATTAAATGATAGAGGTGTTGATTTCGAATTCAAATTCGAATTTTAACAGCACTATTAACTATAATAGATATGTTCATTTCGAATTCGAATTTTACATCTTTGTTATAGTTATTGTTTTAGTTTCGAATTGTATGTAACATGTTAATTTCGAATTTAAAACTATTGCAAAGATGTAAAATTCGAATTCGAATTTTAATTCGAAATTAGCACATCTTATCTATTATAGTTACAAGTACTGTTAATATTCGAATTTTAATTCGAAATCAACACTTCCATCACTTTCTATAACTATTAAATGATAGAGGTGTTGATTTTGAATTAAAATTCGAATTTTAACAACACTATTAACTATAATACATATGTTCATTTCAAATTCGAATTTTACATCTTTATTATAGTTATTGTTTTATTTTCGAATTGTATGTAACATGTTAATTTCAAATTTAAAACTATTGCAAAGATGTAAAATTCGAATTCGAATTTTAATTCGAAATTAGCACATCTTATCTATTATAGTTACAAGTATTGTTAATATTCGAATTTTAATTCGAAACCAACACCTCCATCACATAGTATAACTATTAAATGATAGAGGTGTTGATTTCGAATTAAAATTCGAATTTTAACAGCATTATTAACTATAATACATATATTCATTTCGAATTCGAATTTTACATATTTATTATACTTATTGTTTTATTTTCGAATTGTATGTAACATTATGTTAATTTCGAATTTCAAACTATTGCAAAGATGTAAAATTCGAATTTGAATTTTAATTCGAAATTAGCACATCTTATCTATTATAGTTACAAGTACTGTTAATATTCGAATTTTAATTCGAAACCAACACCTCCATCACATAGTATAACTATTAAATGATAGAGGTGTTGATTTCGAATTAAAATTCAAATTTTAACAGCATTATTAACTATAATACATATATTCATTTCGAATTCGAATTTTACATATTTATTATACTTATTGTTTTATTTTCGAATTGTATGTAACATTATGTTAATTTCGAATTTAAAACTATCGCAAAGATGTAAAATTAGAATTTTAATTCGAAATTAGCATAACTTATCTATTATAGTTACAAGTAGTGTTAATATTCGAATTTTAATTCAAAACCAACACCTCTATCACATAATATAACTATTAAATGATAGAGGTGTTGATTTCGAATTAAAATTCGAATTTTAACAACACTATTAACTATAATACATATGTTCATTTCGAATTTGAATTTTACATCTTTATTATAGTTATTGTTTTATTTTCGAATTGTATGTATCATTATGTTAATTTCGAATTTAAAACAATAGCAAAGATGTAAAATTCGAATTCGAATTTTAATTCGAAATTAGCACATCTTATCTATAATGGTTACTAGTGGTGTTAAAATTCGAATTTTAATTCGAAATTAACACATCTTAGCTATTATAGTTACTACTAGAATTGTTAAAATTCGAATTTTAACACCATTCCATTACTAACTATAATAGATAAGATGGTTTTATTTCTAATTAAAATTAGAATTCAAATTTTTTATCTTAGTTATCAAAGTCTAAGACAGTTGGTCTCCCATTTGGCTAAATGTTTGAAATGAGACCCCTCCACGCTTGTAATGTATTTATTAAAATTGCATAAGTACACGTACACACGCACACACAGTCATACACACACATTCTCATACACACACACACAATCTCATACACACACTCTCATACACACACACTTTCAGACACACTCATACATACATACTCTCATACACACACACTCTTACACACACACTCTAATACACAAACTGATACAACACACACACAGAATCTCATGCACACACATACTCTCGCACACACGCACTCTCATACACACACAATCCCATACACACATACTCTCATACACACACTCTCTCATACACACACAATCTCATACACAGACTCATACAACCACACACACACTCATACACACACACACACTCACTCACATACATACACACACACTCACGTATACTACACTACAAGTTTTAACAACTATATAGTTCTACTCTGCTTTGTCAATAAAGAACATTCAAAATCACATAGTCAGTAGTCAGTATACAAAAATGTAATACATTTCTATTAACTTTGGTTTGCATACTAGACATATACGTAATGTTATATGTATTATATATATATGTATTATTTGGGTGTATATGTATGTTTTATCCTAAGTTAAATCATTGTTAATTATAGAGTGAGAAGATTTATACAGCAGCAGCAGTAGCAGCAAGAAATAACGACACAGACGTGCAATAGCATTTTGTCACTCATCAAATTTTATTATTCAATAAAATTAAAGCAGTGTCCTCTTTAATTGGAATCTACCAAGATGCCAAAAAAAGTTGCAAGAAGAATGATTTCAGCTTCCAGCAGCAGCAGTCAACAGCAGCAAAAGCAAATGGAGACCAATAATGATGCAGTTGAAGTAGTTAAAGAAAACAAAGTGTCCGGAACCACACGCAGTGGTCGTCAAAGAATGGCAATTCATGCATTTTTGAAGAAAAAAAATCCCCCAATTGGATCTGAACATGCAGAGCAGCAGTGCTTGCAGGAAGCAGCATTAGAAAAATCCACTTCTATTAATGAATTACCCAGAGAACCAGCAGGTGATAATGGAGTTGATCTTGAAATAACTATGGAAACTTCCGGAAGGAATAGCAGCAGCAGTAGCAGCATCTCTGTAGAAAATGAAAATAATTCTGAATTTGAATTTGAAGATTGTATATCTGAAGGATCTGTGTATACTCCAAATCTCCATTGTGATTCTGATGATTCAGATTGTAGTACCATTGAGGAACCAAATCCACCTTGCACCATCACTTCTACATATCCACTGTTCCAAAAGCATCTCAAACGTGCTATTCCATCCAAAGAGTCACCAATGTTGCAGTCACAGTCAGATAGAATTCATTCTAATGCTGCCAACGGAGCCAAACAAAGAAAAATTCCCACAATTGAACCACTAGATGCTACACCACCACAAGTTGCAACTTGTGAAATAAGAGCAGCTGGCGCTGCTGTAACGGAAATTCCATCATCATCATCCATTACGACTCCCAGGTCACGTAGTAGTGCAGTAGGTGGTAGTGTAGTTTGGAATTTTTATTCTGTCGATAAACTAGATCAAAGTAAAGCAACATGTAAAATATGTAATAAAAAAATAAGTCGAGGAAAAGCAGGAAGTAATTTGGGAACCACTTCCTTGCGGTCTCATATGAATAGTAGACATAAAGTGATATGGGACAGATATTTAAATAAAAATCTTGCTTTATCCACAGAAAGAAATACTAATGTTATGCTACCACCTACTGCCAATGATGATGGCTTTAATAACACCAGTAGAAGTTCATGCAGCAGCAGCAATTAACTTTTATCAAATTTAGTGCCAAGTTCTGGGAGTACAGCAGTGTCTAAGCGACAGAGTACTTTACAAGTTGCTTTTGAAAGTGGTCAAAAATATCCCCCAAACCATGAACGGGTTCGCCAAATTAATTTTAAAGTTGCAAAAATGCTTGCAATCGATATGCTTCCTTTTAAATTTGTTGAAGGTCAAGGCTTTCGGGAATTAATGCAATCAGTGGTTCCCCGTTGGCAAATCCCGAGTCGTCATTATTTTTCACGAAAAGGTGTTCCAGAAATTCATAAAATTGTTTTACAAAATGTTGGCAAACAATTAGAAATGTCAGAGTGTAACAAAGTTCATATTACAACTGACATGTGGACAAGTCCACAGGGTGCAGACTATATGACTGTGACTGCACATTGGGTATCATTTGCCGTAAGTAATGACTCTAATGAGTATGTTTCCTCAAGGCCAATGCGACGCATATCTTATCGTAAGCATGCAACACTGTGCATGAATAGTTTTGAACAAAAGAATCACAATGCAGCTAATATTCTTGATAAGCTGAATGAAGTAATAAATTATTGGTTTTTGCCACGCAGCCTCACGGTTGGTTTTGTGTCTTCAGACAATGGCTCTAACATTGTTTGTGCACTCAAGAATGGACAAATGATACATGTGCCTTGTTTTGCACATATATTAAATTTGGTTGTTAACAAATTTCTTTCTGATTCAACACATATTCATGACATGTTGAATGCTTCACGAAAGATATGTTCGCATTTTCACCGTTCCTACCATGCCCAAAATTCGTTACTAACATTACAAGAAAATAATAATTTGCCACGCCATCAACTCATAATTGATGTTTCTACGCGATGGAATAGCACGTTTGACATGCTTCAACACCTTTATGAACAACGAAAGGCAATAATTGAATACCTTATGACTTTAAGAAAAACATTAGATGGAGTCCATTTGACTTCGGCACAGTGGCATCTTATGAGTGATGTGTGCAAGGTTCTTCAGCCGTTTAAAGAGGCAACATTAATGGTAAGTGAACAAGATGCAAGCCTTAGTCAGGTCCTTCCATTAATTTCGGTTCTTGAAACTAGACTGAGTTCCTTGCATCAAGTGCAAGATAACTGTCTATCTGATTCTGATGAAGATGAGGATGATATAGAGTTGTTTGATCTTGCTCAGCTTGGAAGAAAATTAATTTTGTGTTTGTTGAAAGATCCAAGGATCATCTCCATCAAAAAAAGAGATGAGTACCTTCTTGCTACTCTGTTGGACCCACGTTTTAAAGGTCAGATGTATAATTTTGTTGAGGGAAAAGAACATACGGTTGAGAGATGCAAGGGAGTACTCATCTCCAAAGTAAAGCAAGAAATTGAAATTAATCGGCGAGCAAACTCAAACAACTCTACAAATCAGTCTAGCAGCAGTTGCACTGGTAGTGGTCGGTCTTCTTTCCCAGACTGTTCCGATCAGCCAATAGAATGCGAGCTCAATCTGATAGGCTGATTGGATCAGCCAATCGGATTGAACTTGATTCTGATTGGCTGATTCCATCAGCCAATCAGAAAATTCCTACCTTAATTCCGATTGGCTGATAGAATCCTATCAGCCAATCGGAATTCGAGGGACGCCATCTCGGATGACGTCCCTTAAAGGAACAGTCATTCATCGTTCAGTCGTCGGGCCGGATGGATGTTCCGCGCTGGAGGTCTTCAGGATCCTGCCGCTTCGCTCCGGATAGAAGACCATAGAAGATGCCGCCTAGATGAAGACTTCAATCGGATGGAAGATCCTCTTCTGCCCCGCTTGGATGAAGACTTTGACCGGATCATGGACCTCTTCAGCCCCCCGCTTGGGCTTGGATCAGGACATCGGAGGAGCTCTTCAGGACGGATCGGTGAACCTGGATGGTGAAGACAAGGTAGGAAGATCTTCAGGGGCTTAGTGTTAGGTTTATTTAAGGGGGGTTTGGGTTAGATTAGGGGTATGTGGGTGGTGGGTTGTAATGTTGGGGGGGGTATTGTATGTTTTTTTTTACAGGCAAAAGAGCTGAAATTCTTGGGGCATGCCCCGCAAAGGGCCCTGTTCAGGGCTGGTAAGGTAAAAGAGCTTTTACCTTTTTTAATTTAGAATAGGGTAGGGAATTTTTTATTTTGGGGGGCTTTGTTATTTTATTAGGGGGCTTAGAGTAGGTGTAATTAGTTTAAAATTGTTGTAATATTTTTCTTATGTTTGTAAATATTTTTTTATTTTTTGTAACTTAGTTCTTTTTTATTTTTTGTACTTTAGCTAGTTTATTTAATTGTATTTATTTGTAGGAATTGTGTTTAATTAATTTATTGATAGTGTAGTGTTAGGTTAATTGTAGGTAATTGTAGGTAGTTTATTTAATTAATTTATTGATAGGGTAGTGTTAGGTTTAATTATATCTTAGGTTAGGATTTATTTTACAGGTAAATTTGTTATTATTTTAACTAGGTAACTATTAAATAGCTATTGTACCTGGTTAAAATAATTACCAAGTTGCCTGTAAAATAAATATAAATCCTAAAATAGCTATAATATAATTATAATTTATATTGTAGCTATATTAGGATGTATTTTACAGGTAAGTATTTAGCTTTAAATAGGAATAATTTATTTAATAAGAGTTAATTTATTTCGTTAGATTTAAATTATATTTAACTTAGGGGGGTGTTAGTGTTAGGGTTAGACTTAGCTTTAGGGGTTAATCCATTTATTATAGTAGCGGTGAGCTCCGGTCGTCAGATTAGGGGTTAATAATTGAAGTTAGGTGTCGGCGATGTTAGGGAGGGCAGATTAGGGGTTAATACTATTTATGATAGGGTTAGTGAGGCGGATTAGGGGTTAATAACTTTATTATAGTATCGCTCAGGTCCGCTCGGCAGATTAGGGGTTAATAAGTATAGGCAGGTGTCGGCGACGTTTAGGGGGGCAGATTAGGGGTTAATAAATATAATATAGGGGTCGGCGGTGTTAGGGGCAGCAGATTAGGGGTACATAAGCATAACGTAGGTGGCGGCGCTTTGCGGTCGGGAGATTAGGGGTTAATTATTGTAAGTAGCTGGCAGCGACGTTGTGGGGGGCAGGTTAGGGGTTAATAAATGTAATACAGTGGTCGGCGGGGTTAGGGGCAGCAGATTAGGGGTACATAGGTATAACGTAGGTGGCGGTCGGCAGATTAGGGGTTAAAAAATTTAAATCGAGTGGCGGCGATGTGGGGGGACCTCGGTTTAGGGGTACATAGGTAGTTTATGGGTGTTAGTGTACTTTAGGGTACAGTAGTTAAGAGCTTTATGAACCGGCGTTAGCCCAGAAAGCTCTTAACTCCTGCTTTTTTCCTGCGGCTGGAGTTTTGTCGTTAGAGCTCTAACGCTCACTTCAGAAACGACTCTAAATACCAGCGTTAGAAAGATCCCATTGAAAAGATAGGATACGCAATTGACGTAAGGGGATCTGCGGTATGGAAAAGTCGCGGCTGAAAAGTGAGCGTTAGACCCTTTAATCACTGACTCCAAATACCGGCGGTAGCCTAAAACCAGCGTTAGGAGCCTCTAACGCTGGTTTTCACGGCTAACGCCAAACTCCAAATCTAGGCCTAAGGTAGGAAAGTGGTTATAAAGCTAATTTAACTTTTAAATTATTTGTTGTCTACTGTTTTATTTACTTAAAGAACCTGTTTTATTTTTTGATATTATACAGGATCCTTTCAGAATTCTAATGCCGGGCCCGGCCCTTATTTGACTGTGTATTTAATAACTGCTGTTGCTGTTGAGAGTTGGTACAATTTTCTCAAAGGAATTTTCCATCTCTGAAAGGTATATAGTTATTAGTATTGCATACCCCTTTAATTCATTGACTTTCTTTTACAAAGTTTTTTATGTTATTTTTGTGTATTGTTTACTTAATTATTCTGTTTTTCTTTTTTATACAGGATCCTTTCAGAATTCTAAAGCCGTCTCTTATTTGACTGTGTATTTAATAACTGCAGTTGCTGCTGTTGCGAGTTGGTACAATTTTCTAAAAGGCATTCTCCATCTCTGAAAGGTATATAGTTATTATTATTGCATACCCCTTTAATGCATTGGCTTTCTTTTACATAGGTTTGCATGTGTTATTTTTGTGTACTATTTACTTAATGAATCTCTGTGTTTTTCTTTATTATACAGGATCCTTTCAGAATACTAAAGCCGGCCCTTATTTGACTGTGTATTTAATAATTGCTGCTTTTGCTGCTGCTGAGAGTTGTTTCATTTTACTAAAAGGCATTTTCCATCTCTGAAAGGTAATGATATAGTTATTACTATTGCATACCCCTTTAATGCATTGGCTTTCTTTTCCCTAGGTTTGCATGTTATTTTTGTTTACTCTTTACTTAATGAATCTCTTTATTTTTTTATTTTTTATACAGGATCCTTTCAGAATTCTAAAGCCGGCCCTTATTTGACTGTGTATTTAATAAATGCTGTTGCTGCTGCGAGTTGGTACTATTTTCTAAAAGGAATTCTCCATCTCTGAAAGGTAATAATATAGTTATTAGTATTGCATACCACTTTAATGCATTGGCTTTCTTTTACATAGGTTTGCATGTTTTATTTTTGTGTACTGTTTACTTAATGAAACTCTGTGTTTTTCTTTATTATACAGGATCCTTTCAGAATACTAAAGCCAGCCCACATTTGACTGTTTTTTTTTTAATAATAACTGCTGCTGCTGCTGCTGCTGAGTGTTGGTACAATTTTCTGAAAGGCATTTTCCATCTCTGAAAGGTAATAATCTACTTATTAGTATTGCACACCCCTTTAATGCATAGGCTTTCTATTACATAGGTTTGTATGTGTTATTTTTGTGTACACTTTACTTAATGAATCTCTTTTTTTTCTTTTGTATACAGGATCCTTTCAGAATTCTAAAGCCGACCCTTATTTGACTGTGTATTTAATAACTGCTGCTGCTGGGAGTTGGTACAATTTTCTTAAAGGCATTTTCCATCTCTGAAAGGTAATAATATAGTTATTAGTATTGTACACCCCTTTAATGCATTGGCTTTCTTTTACATAAGTTTGCATGTGTTATTTTTGTGTACTGTCTACTTAATTAATCTTTTTGTTTTTCTTTATTATACAGGATCCTTTCAGAATTCTAAATCCGGCCCTTATTTGACTGTGTATTTAATAATTGCTGCTTTTGCTGCTGCTGAGAGTTGGTACAAATTTCTAAAAGGCATTTTCCATCTCTGAAAGGTAATAATATAGTTATTAGTATTGCACACCCCTTTAATGCATTGGCTTTCTTTTACCTAGGTTTGCATGTCTTATTTTGGTGTACTGTTTACTTAATGAAACTCTGTGTTTTTCTTTATTATACAGGATCCTTTCAGAATTCTAAAGCCGGCCCTTATTTGACTGTGTATTTAATAATTGCTGCTTTTGCTGCTGCTGAGAGTTGGTACAAATTTCTAAAAGGCATTTTCCATCTCTGAAAGGTAATAATATAGTTATTAGTATTGCACACCCCTTTAATGCATTGGCTTTCTTTTACCTAGGTTTGCATGTGTTATTTTTGTGTACTGTCTACTTAATGAATCTTTTTGTTTTTCTTTATTATACAGGATCCTTTAAGAATTCTAAATCCGGCCCTTATTTGACTGTGTATTTAATAATTGCTGCTTTTGCTGCTGCTGAGAGTTGGTACAAATTTCTAAAAGGCATTTTCCATCTCTGAAAGGTAATAATATAGTTATTAGTATTGCACACCCTTTTAATGCGATTGGCTTTCTTTTAACCTAGGTTTGCATGTGTTTTTTTTTTGTGTACTGTTTACTTAATGACACTCTGTGTTTTCTTTATTATACAGGATCCTTTCAGAATTCTAAAGCCGCCCTTATTTGACTGTGTATTTAATAATTGATGCTTTTGCTGCTGCTGAGAGTTGGTACAATTTTATAAAAGGCATTTTCCATCTCTGAAAGGTAATAATATAGTTATTAGTATTGCACACCCCTTTAATGAATTGTCTTTCTTTTACCTAGGTTTGCATGTGTTATTTTTGTGTACTGTTTACTTAATGAAACTCTGTGTTTTTCTTTATTATACAGGATCCTTTCAGAATACTAAAGCCGGCCCACATTTGATTGTTTTTTTTAATAATAACTGCTGCTGCTGCTGCTGAGTGTTGGTACAATTTTCTCAAAGGCATTTTCCATCTCTGAAAGGTAATAATCTACTTATTAGTATTGCACACCCCTTTAATGCATAGGCTTTCTTTTATATAGGTTTGCATGTGTTATTTTTGTGTACTCTTTACTTAACGAATCTCTTTTTTTTCTTTTGTATACAGGATCCTTTCAGAATTCTAAAGCCAACCCTTATTTGACTGTGTATTTAATAACTGCTGCTGCTGGGAGTTGGTACAATTTTCTTAAAGGCATTTTCCATCTCTGAAGGGTAATAATAGTTGATATTAGTATTGTACACCCCTTAAAATGCATTGGCTTTCTTTTACATAGGTTTTGCATGTGTTATATTTTTGTGTACTGTCTTACTTAATGAATCTTTTTGTTTTTCTTTATTATACAGGATCCTTTAAGAATTCTAAATCCGGCCCTTATTTGACTGTGTATTTAATAATTGCTGCTTTTGCTGCTGCTGAGAGTTGGGTACAAATTTCTAAAAGGCATTTTCCATCTCTGAAAGGTAATACTATAGTTATTAGTGATTGCAACACCCCTTTTAATGCATTGGCTTTCTTTTACCTAGGTTTGCATGTGTTTTTTTGTGTACTGTTTACTTAATGAAACTCTGTGTTTTTCCTTTATTATACAGGATCCGTTTCAGATATTCTAAGAGCCGGCCCATATTTGACTGTAGTATTTAATAATTGCTGCTTTTGCTGTGCTGCTGAGAGTTGGGTACAATTTTATAAAAGGCATTTTACATCTCTGAAAGGTAATAATATAGTTATTAGTATTGCACACCCCTTTAATGAATTGTCTTTCTTTTACCTAGGTTTGCATGTGTTATTTTTGTGTACTGTTTACTTAATGAAACTCTGTGTTTTTCTTTATTATACAGGATCCTTTCAGAATACTAAAGCCGGCCCACATTTGACTGTTTTTTTAATAATAACTGCTGCTGCTGAGTGTTGGTACAATTTTCTCAAAGGCATTTTCCATCTCTGAAAGGTAATAATCTAATTATTAGTATTGCACACCCCTTTAATGCATAGACTTTCTTTTATATAGGTTTGCATGTGTTATTTTTGTGTACTCTTTACTTAATGAATCTCTTTTTTTTCTTTTGTATACAGGATCCTTTAAGAATTATAAAGCCAACCCTTATTTGACTGTGTATTTAATAACTGCTGCTGCTGGGAGTTGGTACAATTTTCTTAAAGGCATTTTCCATCTCTGAAAGGTAATAATATAGTTATTAGTATTGTACACCCCTTTAATGCATTGGCTTTCTTTTACATAGGTTTGCATGTGTTATTTTTGTGTACTGTCTACTTAATGAATCTTTTTGTTTTTCTTTATTATACAGGATCCTTTAAGAATTCTAAATCCGGCCCTTATTTGACTGTGTATTTAATAATTGCTGCTTTTGCTGCTGCTGAGAGTTGGTACAAATTTCTAAAAGGCATTTTCCATCTCTGAAAGGTAATAATATAGTTATTAGTATTACACACCCTTTTAATGCATTGGCTTTCTTTTACCTAGGTTTGCATGTGTTTTTTTTGTGTGTACTGTTTACTTAATGACACTCTGTGTTTTTCTTTATTATACAGGATCCTTTAAGAATTCTAAAGCCGGCCCTTATTTGACTGTGTATTTAATAATTGCTGCTTTTGCTGCTGCTGAGAGTTGGTACAATTTTATAAAAGGCATTTTCCATCTCTGAAAGGTAATAATATAGTTATTAGTATTGCACACCCCTTTAATGCATTGGCTTTCTTTTACCTAGGTTTGCATGTGTTATTTTTGTGTACTGTTTACTTAATGAAACTCTGTGTTTTTCTTTATTATACAGGATCCTTTCAGAATTCTAAAGCCGGCCCTTATTTGACTGTGTATTTAATAATTGCTGCTTTTGCTGCTGCTGAGAGTTGGTACAAATTTCTAAAAGGCATTTTCCATCTCTGAAAGGTAATAATATAGTTATTAGTATTGCACACCCCTTAAATGCATTGGCTTTCTTTTACATAGGTTTGCATGTGTTATTTTTTTGTACTGTTTACTTAATGAATCTCTGTTTTTCTTTATTATACATGTTCCTTTCTGATTTCTAAGTCTGGGCTTTGTTTGTCTGTGTATTTAAAAAATTGAGGAGCACTGACTACAAGTGCTTCGTTTCTGTACTGCTGGAGTTGTGCTGAGAACAGGATCCTTTCTGTTTTCTAAGTCTGGCCTTTGTTTGTCTGTGTATTTACAAAATTAAGGAGCACCAACTAGTCTACAAATGCTTCATTCCTGTACTGCTGGAGTTGTGCTAGAAACGGGAAGATCCTTTCAGATTTGCTAAATCTGGCCTTTGTTTGACTGTTTATTTACAAATTTCAGAGCAACAATTACAAATGCTTTGTTTATGGATTACAATCTACAGACTGCTGATGGAACTGAGCTGAAAACAAATCAGTTTCTGTATTTGTCGAAAAATGCTGCTTACTGCTGCTGCTGACAATATTCTTCCATCTCTATATAAAAATAATTATTCATGCCAATTATTGGTGTTGTGGGGAGGATTGTGGAGAATTTTTTCAAGTGTTTATTGATTATTAAAAATAAAATAATATATAAATACTAAGACCAGTTGTATATCTTTATTTTCTCTATTATTTCAGTTACGATAACTATGATGGTCATATAAATAAATCAAATAGCTAACACAAATAAAAACACTTATTTTATTCGAAAAAAAAAGACAATAAAGAATAAACTTTTTTGTTGAAACAACTTTATTGTTGAAAAAAAAATTAAGATGTATATTCTTATTGTTATTAAAGTATTGTGCAAAATTTCTAAGTCACAACTCGAAATTTGATAGTGTTAAAGGGACACTGAACACAAATTTTTTCTTTCGTGATTCAATTGCTGATTTGTCTTTGTTCTCTTGCTATCTTTTTTTGGAAAATAAAGTATCTAAACTTTTTTTTTGGTTCATACCTGTGGACAGCACTTTTCAATTGGTGGATGAATTTATCCACCAATTGGCAAGAACAACCCAGGTTGTTCACCAAAAATTGGCCGGCATCTAAACTTACATTGTTGTAATTTAAAATAAACATACCAAGAAAATGAAGAACATTTGATAATAGAAGTAAATTAGAAAGTAGCTTAAAATTGTATGCTCTATCTGAATCACAAAAGAAAAAAATTTGGTTCAGTGTCCCTTTAAGGTCATTGTATTTATTCATGGGCAACAGTGTTCTTCTAACACCAACATGCAATGTGCATTGGCGTATTTAGATTTTGTGCAGCCCTAGGCACTCAAAATTCTGCTGACCCCCCCCCCCCCCCCCCAAGGTCTTAGGCATTTTTTGGATTTTTTTTTTTATTTGGAATAGTATTTCCAAAGTAAACGTCCACCAGGGCTTGCAAAACACTTGTACAGAGAGTGACCTACATAATCACAGACACATACAAAGTTATGCACATAGACACTGTCACATGCGCACGTGCACACACACACACACATATATATATAAATATATACACTCACACATACAAATACACAACTATTACTACAATATATGTAGAAAAACTCAGATTCAATACTATTGTGCTGAGTGTTGGAAATGCAAGCAAACTAAATGTAATAGCTATTGGAATAAAAGAAAGGTTCAGAGTTACCTCTCTTATTATACTCCCTTGATTTTAAGTTTCGTAAACTAAGTCTCTCATTAGATACCTGTATAATACTTCTAAAATAACTCTATGAAATATAGCCACAACAAATCTACTGCCCCGCTCACATATATGCTGCCCTAGGCAAGGGCCTTGTTTGCCGAGGCCAAAATATACACCCCTGCCTCCATAGTAACCTACCTAATCAACTACAGTACTTTAATAGAGGGGGGTTATGAATGAAATAAGACTGTTTCGCCCTATCTTGGGGCTCGTCAGTATGGCGTAGGTTAATTATTTCACTCAATGTGTAATTTGAGTGATTAACATCACCAGCCATAGACAGCCTGTTTGGCCCATATGAGCCTCCTCCAATTAAACATTACTATCAATGTTTAAAATGTAAAAAAAAAATATTTATGATAAATACATGTGAAATATAAAAAGGACATTACAAAAGAAAGGTTTCATGTCCCTTTAAATGGTTGGTTATAGAGGAAGGTTAGTATAGTAACCTATTAAAAAATACCACCTATGGTAGATTATTTCACATGTGATCCTCTATCAATGATCATCATATCATAAGATTCTGAAGTTTTAAGGAATAAATGAGGAATTGAGTATTTTAATTTTAAATATAGATATAAAATCTCAAAAAGATGAAATGCTTGAGTTGAGTTGAACATCAACCATACAAAAAATAAAATTTTGGAAACTGAATGAGGCACAAAGATGGCGAAACGGGCTGCCTATGGTTGATGTATTTTTATATCTCAACACATTTCACCTTTTTGAATATTATAATAGACTAAAAAACATTACTTTCGGATCTTTTTTTTTTTTTTCTTTTTCAAAGTTAGAAAATTAATTTTTTTTGTGGTCACTAATTTCTATACAAGGTATAGATTTTCTTAATCTTACAATAAAATTTAGTTTGACACAAGAGCTGTGGGTGAGACAGAGACTAAAGTCAAGCGTGACTGATTTGATTATCTTCAATGAACAAAAATTTGTCAATAAAATTACCAATAGTTGTTTTGTTTTACTTTAGAGATAATATGTCTAAATATTTCTTGTCTACAAGAAAAAAAAGGAACCAACTTGTAACTGCTTCATCTCTGGGCTGTGTGACTGTCTGAGAATGAACAATTATGTACATTTATTAAATAATTCACTCAGTAAATGTGCATTTGTGCACTGCAGTGTTTATCCACTGTTTTGAGTAATATTTCTTTTTGATTCGCTCATCTTTTTATATATTCTGTTAATCTTAAATATGATCAATAACTAAGTCAATTAGCAAGACTCAGGCTGAGTATTTGTGATGTGCACTGCACATTTAGATAAAAATACTTTTACATTTAAAAGTTTATTAAAATACTGTATTATATCGCAATCTTCAATGTTAAAATTGAACTTGCACAATCCTTAAAACAATTAATTAATTTATTATTAGCTGTTTTTAAATAGCATGTGATGTCCCTTTAAGAGGTCCGCTATTACAGACCATAATCAATTGCAAAGTATTCTTCTCAGATTCCTAAAAAGGATAACTGGAAGGAAGCAAATTTACAGGGGAATTAAAAAATCCATTCCATTCTCGGCATGTTTTCAAAAGTAAACTACCATGGTGGCAAGGATGGCACAATACATGTGTCCTTTTAAGAGAGAGGCTTTTAAAATGGTGTGTCCAAGCATTAAAAAGATAATGTCAAAATTAAACTTCAAATTGTTGAATAGATAAAGATTTGAAAATTTTTCAAACATTAATTTCTTTTTAAATATACAATTGCACACCCTTTTGTTTTAAATTTTAGGGGTGAAATGTTGGCCTAAATCATTGCCATCCTTGGTGTTAGAAAAACTTCCAAGTTAGCAAGGTGATCATGTGATTCATTTTAATTACTAATGTACCTAGTACTTACCGTACCAAACCACAAAAAAAAGATATAAAAGCCTTCAATTTCTATGCATAATGAGTGACGCCCAACTACAGAGCGCAGCAAGTTTCAATAAGTTTCCGATTAAATTCTTATTTAGGAAATGTACAAACAAATATCGCTTTGATATTCTATGTTGAAAACAAGATACCTAGGTAGAGGCAGGCATTCTGGGTCCCTAAATGGCAGAAATAGTGCAGACTGCAGACATCCAGTGCTCTTTCAATCATTCTTGCAAGACTGCTGCCATTTAGTGTTCAAGAGACGTGCACCTCCTGAGCTTTTATTCCTACTTAATTTCAACAAAGATACCAGAGAAAACAATGTCAGTACAGTAGAAGTAACTAGAGAACATAAAACTTTTGCTCTGTCTGAACAGTGACAAATTTAGGGTTAAATAATAATATATACCATTCCCTGCAAAGAAATTGTCAAGGCAAACTGCTTTAACTAACACAATAAAACGGATTGTTTTGATTTATTTGTTTTTGTTTTGTTTTTTTGTGTATGTGTGTGTATGAGACAGAGTGTGTGCGTGTAAAGTAGAGAAAAGACAACAGAGTTTAGAATAAGAGATATAATTAAACACATAAAATTAATGAGGGACATGTGAGACGCCCTTTAATGAGTGCAGCAATTTAAAATAAGTTTCCCATTTACTGTACTTTAATTTAGGAAATGTACATAGAAAAATCGCTTGATAATCTTTTGCTGAAAAGTAAAACTAGATACCTAGGTAGCAGGGACGTGCAGTCAGGGCACTGGCCATATGCGGTCAAAACTGAATGATACAAACAATTAATATATCTAAATAACAAATATATATATTTTATTCACTTGTTAAGTTATGGAGAGAGGCAGTGAGTGAGCACTACAGGTCTGCTTAGATCCATTGCTCACCATGAATAGATATTTCCTATGAGCCGCGAGCACCAGCATCCAGCATCACCCACAGAGTTGTTGCAGCTCAGAGCAGACAATAAATAAACCCAATCTGAGGCAGCTCCATAGTGTGTGTATAAAAATATGTGTCAGAGTGTGTTGGTAGTGTACGTGTGTGTGTATATAGATATATATATTATATATATATATATATATATATATATATATATATATATACATTGAAAGTAATGCATTCATTTTGCAAAATGCAAGTCACAGAAAATTAATATGATAAGTGATAGAATAAATTAAAAGTGGCGCTACAATAGCTTTAAGTATTAAAAACTATGGGTAAAAGTAATAACAAAATTTGATGATAATAAGTAATAATTATAAAATTCTACACACTCAATATAAAGTAATGTGTGATGATAATATACAAATAAACCACAATAGGAGAATTAGCTAGAAAAACATAGATTGATTTAATATAAAAAGATGATAAACGAATAACACTCTATAAAAGGAAGCAGCAACAAATTTAAGCATAAAGAAAAATATTTTCGGTAGATTTAGCTTTTTTAATAATGCATGGACAAAACAAAATAAAATAAGACAATCAAATGAAAGAATGTATACATCAAACCAACTTAATGAATTTGGTTGCACAATTCATATATAAAAGAGAGAGAGCCAGAATTTAAAAAGTCTTGATCAACATAAAATGATTCCTTTATTAAAATAATTAATCCAATGGATCAGTATAGAGAATGACCTTTTTATTTTAAAAAAAAAAAAAGCATGTCAATTAGGTAGGCGTTTTTGGTATCTTTAGCTGTACCTATAGTTAAAGCTAATAGTCTTTTAGCGTCCAAAAATGTAGTTTCAATTTATCACTTAAAAGTTGTTTTGTATCTTAGCTGTACCTATAGTTAAAGGTAATAGTCTTTATGCGGTCACAATTTGTAGTTTCAATTTATTTCTTAAAAGTTATGATTAGTAGTTCAGTAAAAAATAGTAGTGACCAGCCACTATTAAAACTTTCAGAGTCCCGCTGTGAAATGTTAGGAGCACAGTTTAGTACACACAGATCTTACTTGTCAGATTCATACCTTAGGTGGATATATTACCTGGCATGCTGTGCAGGTAATCTCACCCTTCAGCGTCCACAATCTGAGATCTGGCAGGCTTCTGATGTCGGTGCTCGCACTGCTCGGTAATGATTGTAGATGATTGTTGGTCCCCCGCTTTTTCAGACTTGCGCAAGAGTCACCGTGTAAACCATTGTTTCTTTATACCTTAGGTGGATATATACGTGCCTGCTGTGCAGGTAATCTCACCCTTTAGAGTCCACAATATGATATCTGGCAGGCTTCTGATGATTAATGATTGTAGATGATTGGTTTGTCCCAGTTATTTTCAAGACTTGCGCAAGTCACAGTGGTAAACCGTGTTTCTTTTCTCTGTGATTTTCCTGCTCTTAGTACTTAAATTGTACGCAGGAAGCAGTAGACAGCTTGCAAAACCTCCGGTTTGGTTAGGGATCTTTATTTGATATAAGGAAACAAATCCTGGGTACAGCTTTTCAAAATACACAGCTTTCTAAGCGTTTCACCCGATTTCAGGGCTTTGTTAAAAAAAAAAAATTTATAAGTAAATTTTCTATACTGATCCATTGGATTCATTTTTTTCCAGAAAGGATTCATTTTATGTCAATTAAGAATATTTAAATTATGTGCTCTCTCTCTTTTATATATGAATTGTTCAACCAAATTCATTAAGATTGGTTTGATGTATTGTATACATTGTTTATTTTGATTGTCTTATTTTATTTTGTTTGTCCATGCATTATTGAAAAAGCAAAATCTACAGAAAAAATGTTTTCTATATGCTTAAATTTGTTGCTGCTTCCTGTTATCAAGTGTTATTCGTTTATCATCTTATTATATTAATCAATCTATTTTTTCTTGCTATTTCTCCTATTGTGGGTTTATTTGTATATTATCATCACACATTACTTTATATTGAGTGTGTAAGAATTTTATACTTATCACTTCCTTATCATCAAATCTTGTAATTACTTTTAACCATAGTTTTTAATACTTAAAGCTATTGTAGTGCCACTTTTAATTTATTCTATCACTTATCACATTTTTTATAAGCAGGAGGAGGTTATCATAAAAGAGGCCTAAGTATTTGAAGTCCAGCGCTGTAAACTTAACACACATAGAATTAATATCAAACAGCTGAAGCTGACAACTGACAATAATCCATGTAACAACAACCAGTTTCATCATTGATAACATAACAGTGCAAGGAGTTGTATTGTAACTTTATAACATATCCATGAAAGCAGAAATGTATACACCATTACAAGCACAAAACCATTACTTTAATATTTCATAACAGCTTATTATTTACTGCATGCATAACCATTTATTCTTGGTTTTTCAAAAGATACTTCAGAACAACAATATGAAAAGAAAGTTCATATCAATAATTGTGCCTTATACATAACATTTGAAGCCATATTAATGAAGAGTCCATGTCCATATAATGCTAACTGCCTATCACAGCAAATACCCTGGGGGGACCGGTAAGCTCCGAGTCCGTCTAGCAAATCGAATCACTCGATTGGTATTGTGAGATAACTATTGGGAATTTGTAATTTCTCCAATATCTGTGGTTAAAACAGAATGAAGGGGAGCCCTAGATGAGAGTCAACCAACTTCACAGCAAATACCGAGGGGGACCAGTAAGTTCCGAGTCGCTCCAGCATATCGAATCACAAGATTGGTATAGTGACGTGAGATAACTATTGGAATTTGTAAATTTCTCCTATATCTGTGGTTAAAACAGAATGAAGGGGCGCCCTAGACGAGAGTCAAACAGCTCACAACAAATACCGAGGGGGACCGGTGAGCTCCGAGTCGCTCCAGTATATCGAATCACACGATTGGTATTGTGACGTGAGATGGAATTTGGAAATTTCTCCTCAATCTGTGGTTAAAACAGAATGAAGTGGGCGCCCTAGATGAGAGTCAAACAACTCACAGCAAATGCTGAGGTGGACTGGTAAGCTCCGAGTCGCTCCAGCATATCGAATCACGCGATTGGTAATTGTGACGTGAGATAACTTATGGAATTTTCAAATTTCTCCTATATCTGTGGTTTGCTTAGAGCATACATTTTTGACAAATTTATGGCTTTAATGTTATTTATAAGGTATCATTATTGATATGAACTATCTTTTCATATTGTTGTGCTGAAGTATATTTGAAAAAAACAAGAATAATGGTTAATGCATGCAGTAAATAATAAGCTGTTTATGAAATAATAAAGTAATGGTTTTTTTGCTTGTAAGGTATTTAAATTTCTTGCTTTCAATTATATTTTATAAACATACAACTCTGTACACCCTTAAAGGAATGATGAAACTACTTGTTACTTGTTATATGAATAACATCACTTGTCCACTTAAGCTATTTGCTATTAACTCTATATTACAATTATAGTGTATATTAGTGTATGAGTGTGTATGTTTGGACATATCATAACAGTTGATGAGATAGTTACAAAATAAAAGTTTTCATTGTATACAGAACCTGTGAAAATAGTTTACTTACAATCAAACAAAAAATTAAAACAATATCTAGGATAAAACTGAATGTCATCCAGCCTGTTACACATATTAACTGCCAGTCTGTATACCAGCACAGCCCATACTCTAGCTGTAGTGCTCGTACCGCCTCAAACCATATCACCTTGCCTCTGTGTACCATTTCTGTTGATAAGAATAAATATTGGAACTACATTTTTAACAACTATTGATTATTTTCTTACCTGTATGCGATTGCGTGTGTTTGTAAAGAATGCTAATTGTCATGTAATTTAATCGTAACTTTAAAGGGACAGCTAAAATACAAAAGAAAATTTACATGATTGAAATAGGGCAAGTAAATTTTAAATGAACTTACAAATTTAGTTTTTTAAACAAATTTGATTTGTTCTCTTGGTATTCTTAGTTGAAAGCTAAACCTAGGAGGTTCATAAGTCATATACAGCACTTACAAATTTCTTAGACCTTGAAGACAGCCTCGAATCTGAAAGCATTTTGACCGTTTTTCAACACTAGAGGGCATTAGTTCATGTATTTCGTAAAGATAACATTGAGCTCACGCATGTGAATTTACCTAGGAGTGAGCACTGAATGGCTAAAATGGTAGTCGATCAAAGTGACTGAAATAACAGGGAAGCTTGCATAGGCTTACATACAAGGTAATTACAGAGCAAAACTGACGAATGGGTAATAAAGCAAAGGGATTATCTATCTTTTTAAACAACAAAAAATCTGGTGTTGACTGTCCCTTTAAGCTAACTCTATTGGTTTATATATATGTGTCTTGTGCGTTTTATAGCCGTTGGCAGGGCCCTACAACCAACCACCAGGCTCTGACCTCAGTCACCGTCCACTGCACGTCACTGCTAGGTAGAGGCAAGGCATTCTGGAACCCTAATGGCAGGAGATAATGAAGACATCTAGTGCTCTTTCAAATCATTCATGCAAAACTGCTGCCATTTAGGTGATGATCAAGAGACGTGCATACTCCTGAAATTTGTTACCTGGCTTATTTTCTTAAAAATACCCAGGAGAAGACAAAACATGTTTGTCACTTGTCAGTACAGTAGAAGTGAATTGGGAAACTTAACCATATGCTCTTTCACAGGCTAATTTCTTAGACCTTGAGAGCCGCGCTCTATTCTGAATGCATTTTTATATTTTTTCACCAATATAGGTTGTTGTTAGTTCATGTGTGTCAAATAGATAACACTGTGCTGAGACACTTTAAGTTTAGCTATGAGCCAGCACTGATTGGATGAAATGCAAGTCTATCAAAAAACTGAGATAAGGGTAAGGGGGGTAGTCTGCAGAGCCTTAAATAAAAGGAAATCACAGAGGTTAAAAGTGTATTAATATAACCGCATTGGGTTATGCAAAACTAGGGAATGTGTAATAATAAAGGGATTATCTATCTTTTTATACAACAAACATTCTGGTTTTGAATGTGCCTTTAACAAATAAAAAGGATTTGATTTTTTATTATATTTTGTTGAAGGTTTTTTTTTCATTAGAAAGAGTAGAGGAGAATAGAGAGTTTAGAATAAGAAAGAGATACAAACCGAAAATGTAATGTGGACAATGAAAGACGCCACCTACAGAGTGCAGCAATTTTAAAGGGACAGTCTAGTACAAAATAAAACTTGCATGATTCAGATAGGGCATGTCACTTGAAACAAATTTTCATATCTACTTTTATCACCAATTTTACTTTGTTCTCTTGGTATTATTATTTGAAAGGGTAAACCTAGCAGCAGGTTTATATACTAATTTCTTAGACCTGGAGAGCCGCCTCTTTCTGAATGCATTTTTATACGTTTTTCACCATAAAGGGTGTTATTTCAGGTGTGTCAAATAGATAACACTGTGCTCAGGACACTTTAAGTTAAGCTATGAGCCAGCACTGATTGGATGAAATGCAAGTCTGTCTAAAGAACTGAGATAAGGGGCAGTCTGCAGAGGCTTAAATAAAAGGCAATCACAGAGGTAAAAAGTGTATTAACATAACAACATTGGTTATCGCAAAACTAGGGACTGGGTGTGTGTAATAAGGGATTATCTATCGTTGAAAAAAATAACAATTCTGATGTATACTGTCCCTTTAAATAAGTTTACCATTTTATTCTATTTAGGAAATGTACCACAAATATCGCTTGATATTATTTGTTGAAAACAAGATACCTAGGTAGAGGGCAAGGCATTCTGAACCCCTAAAATGGAAAGAAATGGTGCAGAAATCTAGTGCTCTTTCAAATCACTCTTGCAAAACTGCTGCAATTTAGGGATCAAAAGACGTGCACACTCCTGAGCTTTTGTTCCTGCTTGATTTTAACAAAGATACCAAGAGAAAACAATATCTGTACAGTAGAAGTAAATAAAGAACTGAAAAAGTATGCTGTCTGAACAGTGACAAATTTAGTTTAAATATCCCTTTAAAAATAAAAAGGGGAAAATGCAAAAAAAGGAACTTTTTTTTGTTTTTTTTATATTTGTTTTATATAATTTTTTATATATATTATATATATTTTTTTTATTTTTTTTATATTTTTGTTTTTATATTTTTTTTTATATATATATATTTTTATATATATATAATATATATATATATATATATAAATCTATATATATATATATTTTATATAACAGGTATATATATTATATATATATATTATTAAAATAAACTATGCTACCTATGACCTAAAAAAGGGATGGAAGGCAAGGTAGTGGTTGGGTACTGTTAGCACTAGGACATAAAAAAATACAAAACAGAAAAAAACACAGCAAGCAGCAATTCCAGCAAAGAATAATCCCTTTAAGAGGGTAAACAAAACAAACAGGGAAAATAAACCTAGAGGAGTAGTATCTTTTTTTTGTGGGAGAGGGTTGTTCTAAAATTAGTCTGACTCTTGACTTATAAGAATGCAGGACCGCGTCACTTCCCGCGACGTGACATCTGCTGTTGGAGGTGTGTGGTGCTCACTGCACATGCGCAAGAGGCCCATCCTCCTAAAATCAGCAGTTGAAGGCCTACACAACGGGTCAAGGAATTATATGCGCAGTATACTTCATTGCACAGGCACGCAGAATACCGCATCATTGCGGACACTACACAACCCGCCTCCTCACGCTCAGTTTAATAAACTGCATCAGATGGTCATAATTTTTACAGGTGATTTGGCCTTTAGTTTGCATTACACACTGCCGTAAACTTGCATGCGCACTAAAGGCCAAATCACCTGTAAAAATTATGGACCATCTGATGCAGTTTATTAAACTGAGCGTGAGGTAGTTGGGTTGTGTGTGTCCGCATGTGCGGTATTCTGCGTGCCTGTGCAATGAAGTATACTGCCCATATAATTCCTTGACCTGTTGTGTAGGCTTCAACTGCTGATTTTAGGAGGATGGGCCTCTTGCGCATGTGCAGTGAGCACCACACACCTCCAACAGCAGATGTCACGTCACCGAAGTGACTCGGGTCCTGCATTCTTATAAGTCACAACTATTATTTAGAACAGGGCAATGGACAAAGGGAAATAATACCAATAATGTTGTGAAGCTAAAAATTGCTTTCCAGCAACAAGAAGGGTTAAAGGGTGCTCTCAAAATGAGGCACTGATTTTTTTTTTTTTGGGGGGGGGAGGTTAACTATAACAAGCCCTCTTCTACTCTCCTGAGCTCTCTCAGGGTGCTTCTCAGCCATAGGAGCATGCAAAGCGGCATATCTGCTTGAAGCCAAACAGTCTCCATATGACACCACCCTTCAAGCACACCACATACTAAGCCACAAAGGCGAAAAAAATCCTTTGACAGCACCTGCAGTAAGGTCAAAAGATGACCCTACCTGCATTGTATGTGTAGGGACTGGGGGGGGGGAAACCGTTGAAAAATGTGCTGGTGATGTAGCCGACCCAGCTATTACAGCTGAGGCTGGCGTTACAGAGGACTGTAGAGGAGAAGAGGAAGGAAGGAGACACAGCTACACTTGTCATGGCTGTTCATTGAGCTTCTTGACGGCACACTGGTGCCGCAACACTTCCAGGACGGGGTCTTATCCTGGAAGTACGCAAACCCCTTCGAGCTGTCCAGCAACAGTTTTGGATTTCCGAAACCGAGATTTCTTGGAGATTCCAGAACTAGTTGATGGACTATCCACCACACTCCTGCTGGATGTAGTGCCTGTGGTGTGTGAAACTGGAGGAGGGGGGTCCAACCACTGGGGAGCTCGCTCCTTCTCCACTGTCAGCACCAGGAGTTGCAAGTCCTTTTTTAGGACCTTGGCCTCTCTATCTCCTTGTGCACCAATGGAGAGGTGATGCGTAAGGGCAGTAGTGCCCAATCTCCCTCCTTTCCCCCTCTTGATGCTCTTCTCCACAATGAATACACTGCACCTGCAGTGCTTCATTTACACTGGAGCCATCAGGGATACAATAATGTTCCATACCACGACCTGAGTCTGGATTTCACAACTCCAGCATCATGCCTGCGCTGTGATTCAGCAGGCTTGGTGAGAGACACCGGTACATCAGAAGAGGGTAAGGTAGTGGCAGATGTAGAAATAGTGGTGTCGTCAGAAGCAACTATTGTACCTGTAACACCTGGAGTTGCTGGGCGGTGGACCCCCGGCCTCCACAGGCGCAGGCAACACCAGAGTGCTGGGAATTTACACCACACTCAGGTACAACAACTAATTCTGACCCCATTGCATCTGATGTGTCAGCTGACACATCATGCAAAGAAGCATCAAGTCCCAATTGCACCGAATGGTGGATGACATCCGCCGCCATGGGAGAAGAAGTTCGCATAGAACTTAACTTCTCCCCGGAATCATCAAAATTGGCACTTGATTCTTCCCCACTTAAGTCAATATCAAAGGTTGCAAAACCCTTGACTTGACTTGCTGCAGAATGAGGAATCCCAGTAACATTAGGAGACAACATATCCTGCAGGTCCACATCAGTTAGGAATGAGTGCTCTTCAAATCCTGCAGCCAAAGAAGTACTTGGATCACCAGCGGTATGCGATCCATTTCCATCATTAACTAAGGATTTCAAAGCAACCTCATTGCTAAAACCCGCAACAACATCAGTACCAGCTGATGCACTCCTCCTATCTTGCCCATCAGGGGAGATACTACCAACAGGTAAAGATGTGTTTTGTTTTTTTTAAGTTAAACTAAGAATAAAAAATATACTACTCCTCAAAAGTTTTCTGTTTGTTATACTAAATTTGCTGCTTGCTGTGTTTAAAAAAGACAACAAAATAAAACAAATAGCACAGAAACAAAGAGAAATTTTACCTAGATAGACTAATAAATTAACAAGCTATGCGACAAACCAACCTGTCTCACCCACAGCTCTGAAGTGTCTGATATTAGTTGTTTTTCTCCCTGAAAAAAATTTTGTTCTAGAACACAGCCAAAAAGACACATTTTTTGATACATTTCAAAAATTCGATTTAAATAGAATTTTTCGAATGTCATAAGGGATTAAATGCCCTACATCTCCTGAGTGTCTGCTTGTAACTTAACTTAACTTAACACTTAATATAACTTAACAACTAATAAATAAAACACAACACAGTTCTGTGGGTGAAAGACCCGTGGGTCGCATTTATTGGTACCCAGCCGTGGAACTGGCAGTTAACTTATCCCACGGGTGGCGGCAATCGGGCCTACATCTAACTATGAATAACCCCTTCTAGAAAATGGCCAAGGGACACAGCTGCAGACCACAAGGCGGAGATACTCACGGCAGCTTACATAATTAGGGTTTTCCGGCCTAACAATACTCAGCCCGAGCACGCCCAAGCATACCAAGCCTGTGACGTCACGCCTGACCGCAATGGCCATTACCAAACCTCCTTCCAGTCTGCAGCCGTGATCCTGACCACCCGCCACAAGAGACTGACCTGCATATACAATGGTCCTGACTCTTGCCGCCACCCTATACTCTTAGGAGTAACTCCTGCCTGATGTTCTGCAAGAACAAATCTACTCCTGCCGGTTCTAAATGAACCCCATCCTGCCTATACAAACCCTTATGGGCTGCCGAGATGTTCCCGTGCTCTACCACAAAACCCTCGAGTTCCACTACCTGCTTCCTCAGGTCCCTATTGATCTTTTTTCCTGACCTGGAAAGCTGCCTTATAACACACCATGTGCCTCCATCTTAATCTAGGGATCACATTCGACCACCCGATTCTCACACCTGGAAACCAGAGTTTGAACTGCCTCAGGTCTGACTGCATTGCCCGGATCAGATCCAATGTGGGAATGGCCCCCACATCATTGCCGCCAGCATGAATTATCAAAATGTGAGGTTTCTCCCACCTTTTCGCTGCGGTCTGGAGCAATGCAGGCAGGTCTGACCAAGACAAGCCTCTGCGCCCTAGCCAACCGTAACACCAGCCCTGGACGATTCAATTCCTAGCTGCTGTCCTCCTGGCATGGCTGCAGCTCTAATTGCGCCCAGTGCACATATGAATGGCCGACGATCCACACCCGTACAGGACCTGGACGTATTTCTGAAACAAAGGAAACAAGAGTTAGCCCGCTTGCAGTAGACCAGTCCACAACCTTGGCCCATAACCTTCTGGTATCACCCCCGCAAGCCCCCCAACTCTTGCATGCATGACCCTTGATCCCCGATCTCAAAACATACAGCGGCCTAACGTAAGATTTATACCGCTGCGACCCTCCACCGCCCCAATGAGCGATCCGATCTGAGGACCAACCCAGCTCTGCTGCTGTCGTCGCTGCCCCCACCCTGAAGGAGTGTGGGGCGATCCGAGACCCGTCTAGGCCAGCCTTTTGCGCTGCCTTCTCCAATACCTTGCCAAACTGGTATCTGGTCAGTGGGTCTACATTAGCATGTATCAAAAACCTGGAGGAGCCTCCTGGCCGTACTCCCAGGTAAGATGACACTAGCCGCACCGGGCAACAGGCAACACCCTGCTGCCCCGGCAGTGAAAGCCAGGCTCCCCGGCCCTCCTGGTCCATTTTGGACCTGGGAATGAACAATAGCACGGAGTCCTCCACCCAGCCGAACATGGCTGTGCATGACCCCCCCCTGTGGCCGCCGTTCTGGCTCTCCGGTACCAACTCACCCACCCTTAATGCGCCGTGAAACGCTAAGCCAAAGGCCGCCCCAAAGAGGCGGGCCTCAAAAGGTGAGAACATATCTCAACACCGTCCAATAATTTTACTAGCCGTTCTGCCGTAATGGGCTCCCTTGTGTCTCGTCGTGGAACTTCCAGACGGGCCCCAGCCGCTCAACAGCTGTTTAACGAGAAAGGATCGCGACTCGTCTGTAAAGGCGTATAGCCTGCAGAAAAAGCACAGCCGATAGTCTTGCTACCACCGCCCCCTTCGTTGCTCGCTTACCTCTCAGCTCCGCCAGCCAGCGCAACAAAAACCCTTGTTCACACCTCGCAAGAGGGGAACTCACGGAGGGTCGCAAAACCTACCCATTCATCCCAGTACCTCACGTATGCCGACCATGTGCTGGGCGCCAACGAAGCCTTGCAACACCGGGATCAGTTGCTGTAGTCCTTCGCCATCTGCCACAAAAAGAGAGGGCAAGAAAGACCATTAGGAGCCGCGCAGGCCGCCGCAGCCCTAAATGCCCCCCACTGGAAGCGCGACAGTGCATCACAACTATATTCTGCACCCTGGCACATGCGTTCCCTAAAGTCAATGTTCAGATTGCAAACATCTCAACACCAGGTGTCCGCAAATAATGTACGACCACAGGCGATGAAGCAGAAAGCCTGTTAAACCGCAAACACCACGCTGAGATTATCCGTCCAGAAAATCACAGCCCTGTTACTAAACAGGTGACCCCACAATTCCACCGCAACCAGGATAGGAAACAATTCCAGAAGACAAAGATTTGCGTGTAAGCCCTCTGGTCGCCCATTCGGTCGGCCAGGGCTCCGCACTCCAAGCGCCTTCAAAGTAAGCCCATACCCGGATGCTCCCGCAGCGTCCGTGAACAGATGTAGCGCTTGGTTAGATATCGGCTCCCTTCGCCACATGCAGACGCCGTTAAAGTCCTGGAGAAACCTCTCCCAGACCTGCAAATCCGCCACGAGGTCCCCTCGTGATGCGAATACGCGATGCCCGGAGCCCTACCTCCGCCCAAACACCGCTCTAGTCGCTTGCTAAACACCTTCCCCCACGGGATCACTCTCCCCGCAAAATTAAGGAGGCCAAGGAGCGATTGCAGTTCCCGCAGCGAACACGTCCTGCGTTGCAACCATGGCCCGCACTGCCGCCAACATCTTGGCGACCTTTTCCTTAGGCAGCCTGCATTCACCTGCCACTGAATCGATCTCGATACCAAGGAACGTCAAGCACGTGCACGGCCCCTCCGTCTTATCCTCTGCCAAAGGAACCCCAAACCTGGCCATCATGACCTCATGACTTTCATTAAGGAGGCACATTCTTGCGAGTTGGCCGCCCCTACCAGGAGAAAGTTATCCAAGTAGTGCGCCACTCTATCACTCCCCGCCACCTGAGAGACCACTGCCCAGTGCAGGAAAGTGCTGAATGCCTCAAAGTACGCGCAGGATATCGAACAGCCCATGGGCAGACAACGGTCCAACATAGTAACCCCCTTCAAACCAACACCCCATCAGCCCAAAGGATGATGGGTGAATCGGGAGTAGCCTAAACGCGGATTCCACGTCTAGTTTCGCCATTAATGCTCCCGGGCCCCGTTCCTTAAACCAGAGCCAGCGCGTCGTCAAACGACTGGTAACGGACCGAGCTCAATTCCTCCGGTATAGCGTCGTTTACCCGACCGCCCTTTCGGATAAGAGAGGTGTTGTATAAGCCTGAACTTACCCGTCTCCTTCTTGGGGACCACCCCTAGTGGGGAGACAACTAAATCTGGTAGCGGCCGGTCCCTAAAAGGGCCTACGACCCTACCCAAGGCCACTTCTTTGCCCAGTTTTTCCCTGACTGCCTCAGGGTATTGGAAGCCGATTTCAGGGTTTTTCCTGTCTCGTGCTCCCCCCACACCGGCCTACTACCGGATCACAAAGCCCTCCACCCGCACCAAGACCCGCTATCCAGAAGCTGAGCAGCCGCCCTATCAGGGTACCTACGCAGCCATTTACAAATGACCTGGACCTCTAAGTGGTGAATCCGCCCTTAGCGCCAGCGCCTCCTTTGCTCCCAAACCGATCAGTTTGGTGTCTCGCTTTTTGGAGCAATCAGCCCCGGGGTGCTGCCCGCGTGCAAAAACTTGCAGACGTGCTTGAACGTGCACGAAGTGCCCCGCTCACACGCCTTGTCCTGGTATCGCCAGCATACACCCCCTTGTCCGCCGTCGAAAGCGCAAAGTCTGCCTAGCCCAGGCGATGTCGCTATGGCGCCTCCTTGCGCCCTCCTTTCCGCATCAAGATGCGCCCAGAGGTGCAAATCCATCGTACCAAAATCAAGCAGTGGGTTGCCCACTTTCTTTTTCCGGGTATAACATATCATACTCCCTCCAAGCACCATCGGCAAACTTTCTGTGTATTGCATCGATGGTGTCAACGTACTTAAAGAGTGCAGTCCCCTGATCGGGAAACCTCTCTAAGTAGCAAGTGGCGTATACCCGGAACACCGATGCCACTCCTCAAGGGTATCAGGCCGCCTAAATTTCTTAGGGCCCGTACCATCCTCCGCCATCTCCTTAAACTTAAAGGCCACTGCAGACAGCTCAAACATGTTAACATACTTACCGTCCTGAATACGTTTCACAGTTTTAGGTTTAAGGTGTTCATGCAAACTGTGTACCTGGCACGAATAAGTATCCCTGTTGTACCGCTGCCTTTCTGTTCACCGCCTGTGGTGACCCCCCAGCAACCCCTAAGAGTTGAGATGACTGCGCCCCACTACTGGCAATGTCATCCCTGTGATTGCCCATACTCATCTTCCTCAACATTCTATACATCCTCCTATGCCCTTTCGTGTGCAAACCCAGGGACCCATCTTTCTCAGATCCTGACCCTGACCCACTAGAGCTGGAAGAATTACCACCGCCCCCTAGGTAAACCAAGTTGCATCTCACCAGAGGAAGCGCCCGATGCGGCTTGGCCTTGTCCAGAAGCACTGCTGACTCCTCTAGGCACGAGAGCTCCGGAACTCTGAGTCGCCATATCCCTGCTGGATGAGGAAGTCCTGGGTACCTGCAAAATAGAAGCCAAGAGGGGAGGTACCTCGGGAAGGACCAGCCATCTCTTCCCTATCCCCCCTTTCTCAAATTCTAAATAGCCCTCCCGGTCACTGTCACTCACACCGCATGCCACACTCACATCATCATCCGTACTGGTGGCCAACCCGCTAGTCGAATCCTCTTGAAATCTCACGGTCCTACTCCGACCCTGAGACTTCGATCCCCTAGCCTGTCTCGCCTGTCCCCTCCCGGGGCTCTCTAAGCCTTCCCCAGTGCCAACGCTAATGCTAGCATGCCCCCTTTTGACAGCCCCCCTTGTGGCTATTTTTCTCAGATCGTGCCGGTGAAGTCCTGCTGGGCGTCATGATACCCTGCAGGCCTTGCCCCTGGGGCTCCGCTATTGCGGCCTCGCCCCTTGCGTTGTGCGCCAGGATGGCCCCCTTATTCGCGGTCTTAGCCGCGGGGGCCTTTCCTTTACTTTGGGCCGCAGCGCGTGCGGGGGCCGCCTTAGCTTTTCCCCCTCCTAACGTAGGCCGCGAGTGCGAGGCGGGTGCCCTGTCGGCATCCCCCCCCTTATTACTGTGTCCAACTGCGGCTCTAGTGCGCACACCCTGTTGTGACGCCTCCGGAGCGCCCTCCGGAGGGCCCCTGCTGCCCCCGGTGCCACGCTCACAGTTGCCCCATGATTCAGCACCTCTGCCCCTCTATCCGGCCTATCATGCGCCCCCCTGGCCTCCTGGGCCCCCTCGTTCTTGCCCCCAAGAGCGGGTGTCCCCCCCCGAGGTGCTCCCTTCTTACCTTCGGAGCCCGGGGGGGAACGATCCGCTCTGCTCGCTGTCCAGATTGTGACTGCCGCGAGCGGAAATGACGTCACCGGAAGTGACGCGGGAGTGCGCAACGCCGCCGGAAGTCGACGCGGCGGCCATTTTAGAAGCCACGAGGGACGACGGACCGGAGGCCTGAACCTCGCCGTAGGCCAAAGCCGGGGCCTTGAAGTACCCGCCGGACCCGACGACGTACCCGCGAGGACCGACGCCAAGGACTGGAGGAGAGCCACCGCCGCCGCCCAACGATTTCCCCGGAGAGGACCACTGCCGCAGGTGAGGCCGCACTGCTCCCACTACCCGCGCCAACGACGCTCACCCCCCCGAGGTGCCCGCACTTCCTAAGGCCTCGCTGGGCCCTGCCACTACAGGCCCCTGCCTTAAGGCCGACACCGGAGCCCCCGGCTACAAAGCCGGGACCCCCCGGAGCCGAACCCGGAGCTCCCCTGGGACCCCCTAGGCCCTAAAACCGACCCGCCGGGCGCTCCTACTCTCCCCTCAGGCCCAATCTCCCTGAGGGCCTACAGTCCTGTCTCACACGACGGATAGGCTATACCGGGGGCCACCATCCCCCCTAAATTCTCCCGTGCAGGAGAAGAAAACAACAGTGGGCTACCCCCCCCCCCTGAGGAGAAACAGGCAGACACAGCCCAGACCCATGGCCCAGACCCACCGTGACAGTTCCGGATGGGGATGGTGCGACCCACTCCACGTCCTCTAACTCCATTTCTTCCCATTCTCCAGATTCGCCTTCCATTGGAAAATGCTGCAAACTGCTAAGCTGAAAATTCTTCTGGGAGTCCACAGGAACAAAGAGGAAGTGGAATTCCTGTACATCCTTCTTATAAGGTTAGTAGACCCCTCCCAACATAGTGCAACATTGTAACTAAAACACACACACACAGCAGCACTCACTCCTACAGGCCTTAACCCTTAGCTACGCTCCGGGCTATTTGCCCTGCACTTTCTTAATCGAAATAATGTTATTCAATTGGATTTAAATATGTATAAAAATCGAATACATATTTTTGAATTTCGAATGTGTATATTATATCTTTTATTTTCAATCGAAATCGAAAATGACATTCGAAATCGAAAGTGCATTTCGAAAACGGAAATACGCATTCGAAAAAGGAAGTTACATTCGAAATCGAATATGCACTTTCGAAATGGAATATGCACATTCGAAATATAATATACAAATTTGAAATCGAATGACACATTCAATTTCGAATGTCACATTCGGAACCTAGAAAAAATTTAGAAAATCAAATTTTATAGAATATTCGTTCTTACCGACATTCTAATTTATAATTCGAATTTCGATAATAACATTCGTTCTATTTTCGAAATTCGAAATTTTACACATTCGCCCATCCCTACTAATGATACATTTCACTAGTCAAATTAGTATCTTCTCCTTATCACTGTAAATAAGCAACTATTCTCCATGTCAGTCATATGTAAGCCAATAGAAATATTTATACAGCCTTCCTAGAAGCTTTGTTAACGCCACTCTTCAACAAACTGTCATGTAAGAAAATAAATCTACATTTTCATTGTTTTTGTGCTTCAATTTTAGCGCTTCTTTTTTATCTTATTTTTATGCCCCATTTAATATAATTTTTAAGCTCTGTTATATATTATTTTGGCTCTCTATTTTTTATCACACCAACAGAAATACAGTATTATTGCACTCCAATAAACATTATTATTGCGCATTGTTATAGATCATTTTTGCTCCTTGTAAAGTTGTCTTTTTTTCTTGGCACTGCTTCTACAACTGGTAGAGAATAGATTTCTAAAGCTGTTCTCCACAGTAGTTATGGAGAAATTTAAAGGGACATTACAGCTAAAATTGGAATCCACATGGATGTATTTCAATTTTGAATAGAAGCTTTTTTGTAATATACATGTATTAGCAAAAATGCTTCTAATAAAAGCTATAGCTGTTTCAAATGTGTATTTAAGTATGCACCGTGCACCAGCATTTTAAACTCAGCACATGCTCAGAGAGCCTAAGGTGCTTGTACCAGCTGTTAATGACTCTCATTTTATTATGTGCTGACATGATACAAGCCCCACTGGCATTCTGAGCTGCTGCAGTATTTAAAGTGCTGGTGCACTGGGAATATCTAGCTATGCTTCACATGCATGTGCAGAGAAAAATATTAACACTAAAACAGTAATAACTTTTATTGCAACTTTATATTGCAAATATTTTTCTATTCAAAGATGTAATTCATCTATGTGCATTTCATTGTTGAATGTCCCTTTAATGCAGGAACTTGTAGGATAACTGTCAGTCCTCTACAGGAGAATATAAATGAAAATTTGTAACTAGGAGAATTAATGAGGAGAAGTATATGAAATACAACTAAAAGGATCTAATTTAACCCTTTTTTTGGAGAGCATGTTCTCCAAGGAGAGTGAGAAAAGAGTAGGAGAATTTTACAGTCAAACTTGCCCAATTTTAGGCACATTTTTGAATGATAAACAGGGACATTATTTCTCATGAGAACTTTTAGGAGAAAATATAGGAGATTTGGAATGACAAATTGAGCCCCTGGTGGAGCTGTGAAAAAAGGCAAGCTCAAATTGTTTCTTGCAACAATCTACACACCTGGCAAATATTAGCTTATGTAACAACATACATCTGCTATTAAAGGGACATTAAACACTAAATAAATGCTAGATAGAATTATGCATTCAAAGAAAAGAAGAGTCTGAGAATAACGTATTTGTATTTCTTAAAGTTTTATTAGCTGTTTAAATAGTGACAAAATAAGTGTGAAGTTTTAGAGTCTATAAAACATTGGGAGCTGCCATGTTGTAACTTAGGTTAACTTCTCTGCTGTGGCCAATTAGGTACAGTTATAAATAGGTCACTAGATTATGCAGCCAATAGCTGTGTGGAATATAACAGTTTTCTGTACATCCATTTCTAACAGGAACTGAAAAGCTCACAATTTTAAAATGGAATTACAGAAAAAGGGAACAAAATAAATAATTAAAGTATGTTGCAGAGGTTTTTTTATATATATGATTTATCATTTTATGTTACCATCTCAAAGTGTTTAATGTCCCTTTTTCTACTGCATCAAATAATTATGATTAGTGGGTGCTAGTTCTTGTTTGTTAGCAGAACCTGGTGTGCCTTTACATAGCCACGGCTAGCAGGTAACTTGTTTAGATTGTACTACATTATGCATCATCCCTACTGTTGATCTATATTTTTAGGATATGCCCGAAAGCCTATGTTGGTTAGCATCTGTCTCTCCATACTGATCCTGCATTACTCATGTGGCCCTGTTACGTTTGCATCAGCTGTGTTATTGTTTTTACTTGTCACATCGGCTGATCGCGGTGCTGTGTCCGGTTGCCATGGTAACGCTGTGACGTTTTCGTCACGTGATTTTGTGTTACTTCCGGTCACGGCCGTAATTTACCGACGGGTGTTTGGTGATTAGTAGGGGTATATAGGGGGGAAGTATTTGTTTGTTAATATGCCTATTTTGAAAATGGAGCAACCCCAAAACGTCAATAAAGACACTGTTTGTTACTGCAAGACCCTGTGAGTGACTCCCTTCCTTTGCTGATTTGTATTTTCCTTGGAGTGCACCCAGGGCATCATGGGCCGGTTTTGGGCCCTTGTATCTCACCAGGAGGGCTTCTACCATCGTATATTGCTATATATATATATATATATACAGGGCTCAAAATGTCCACTCTTTACTAGCCATTGGCGAGTGAAAATGTAATGGTGGCGAGTAAAAGTCAGTGAGTGAAAAACCACCAAGTTGATGTTGATAACTGCTATGCACTTATTTTTTGTTAATCTTTTACTGAATGTAGCATTATTTAATTTATGGTATAAAATTTAAAATATTAAAAATGACTGCACAATAATATGTTTCACAATGGCAAAACATATGCAAAAGAGGAGGTGGAGTAGTGGGTGGGGTGTGGGCAGGTAGTGGGTAGGATCAGAAGTGGCGAGTAACATTTTGGCCTGGCTAGTAGCTTACGACCTGAAATTTTGAGCCCTGTATATATATATATATATATATATATATATATATATATATATATATATATATATATATATATATATATATATATATTTATAACACAATTTGGTTACTAACGTTCACACTGAATAAGGTGAAAAAGCATCATTGTATGTTTATATGTTAATATATTGTATAACATATAATATGTGTGTATATATGTGACTAAACTTTGCAACATTCATTGTATTAGTGCCCCAGAGACTTAGAGATAGGTATCCCATACAAGGGGTTAACGTACTTAAAGCACAGATAACATGTTAATGCACTGTTATATATAAATTGCAATAATCATGGGACATGCAACTTATAAATGTAATGTGAAACACATGTATTGTTGAACTATCAATGTGAAGCTAAGTCTGTATAACATCGGAATAGGTTATGGAGGTAATATATCTTTAAAAGTGAGTCTCCAATAATAAGCTCCCATTGTTTGGCTCATTAGCGAATAGAATGATTTTAATCCCTTTTTAAAGCCCGTATGTTGAAGGGAAATCTAGTAAGCTATGAGTACAGCACTGCTGCGAAACGCGTAAGCTTTCCACTACGCTAAAGGGCTTATGTTTGTCCACTGTACTAATGTGTTTTAACGATGACAAATAAAAGTCAAGTTTTATCTATGGCAGCTGCATCGCCATGTTTGTGATTTATTACTATTTGGATGGCCTTGATGGGAGATAGACAGCACTGATTCCAGAGAGCTGACAACACTCCTTACTGAGTACTTAAGGATCCGGGAGCCGTTACAGGTTCGCTACACTGTTGAAGTTTGTACAGGAACACAGTATCCACTATACCCCCTAAAGTCTGCCAATGTCCGTGACGTCATCACCCTCAGCGGTGGTAAGCTAGCGGTCGAGCCGCGTAAAGGCTGAGTGTGGGGAGAAAGCTTGTCGAGCAAAGCGGCTCCAAGCACACACCAGCAGAAGAGTACCCTGATGAATATGAAGCCTAGGAGAGAGGTCTCCCAAAGGCTTAAAGACTTACCATCACAACTGCCAGCCGTGAAGTGGGGGTAAGTGGAACACTGCATCCTCACACACTCGTGTTTACTAGTACTGTCAAGGAGAACATTTAAGAGACTATCTCTTAAATTGGATGTGTTAAAAACTGCGTGTGAATTAATATACTGAGATCACAAGTGTCATTAACTGTGATATACTAGTGACATAAGTATACATATAATACATACAAAGAAACAAAAATCCACTTGAAAAAATGAACGAATAATAATGTTTAGGAGAAGATTAGTGAATCGTTCGTTTTCACATGCAAAACTCCTTTCAACAGCTCCGTAAAATTGTGGGGCTAAATTCGATCTGTGAAATAGCAAAAGAGAAGAAGGCGCCACAATGGTGCAAGATCAACTGGGATCAGGATCATATATAGTTGTTACTCATTATACTCACAGATTTCAAAGCACTTAAGAAGTGCCACAACAACGTGCTGGACCTTCAGGATAGAATATAGTGTATATGTGAGCTAGAAGAAAGCTATAGGGTTAATTGTAATTTCAAATGTTTCATGTATATCAAATGATCATAAGTGAAATGAAAATATTTGCAACATTTTTGCAAAAATGTATGTAAAGTGTGTTTGCAAATTTTGATTGCCGATATAAAATAGAAAATAATTTAAAAATTTGTTATTTGTGCTTGCATGAAACAAAATCCTCAACAAATAATAACTATTTTTGTGCTTGCATGAAACAAGATCTTCAACAAAGAATAACCATATTATCAAAAAATTGTTGCATTTCAACAAAGGATAACTATGATATCAAAAAATAGTTGGAAAAAATGTATTTGTGGTTTCATGAAACAAAATCTTCAATAAAGGATAACTATAATATATTATTTTGTGCTTGCATGAAACAAAATCTTTAACAAAGGATAACTATAGACTTTGCCAGTCACTTCAATAACAAAATCGACTCCATCAGAAATTAAATCAGCTCTCAACATAATCCCATTCTCTCACACCCTCAAATGCTCTCAATCAACCACAACCCACATAACCTTAAACTTAGCTCATTCTCCCCTGTTACTGAGGAAGAAGTTTCGGCACTTATACTGTGCTCTCACCTCACTACCTGTCCCCTTGACCCTATCCCCTCACAGCTAATCCCCTCCCTCTCTGCTACCCTTACCCCTATACTCACACACACTTTCAACCTCTCCCTCAGCACCGGTATATTTCCCTCATCGCTGAAACATGCACTGGTCACACCTATCCTCAAAAAACCTTCCCTTGATCCTACCTCCCCATCCAACTACCTCCCTATTTCCCTCCTCCATCTTGCATCAAAGCTTCTCTAAAAACTAGTTTATGCACACCTATCCCATTTCCTTACAATAAACTCCCTCCTTGACCCACTGCAATCTGGATTTCGTCCCCATCACTCCACCGATACAGCTATTGTTAAGGTTACCAACAACCTACTTACAGCAAAATCAAAAGGCCACTTCTCTCTGCTTATCCTCCTTGATCTGTCCGCAGCCTTTGACACTGTTGATCACCCTATTTTGCTCCAAACCCCCCAATCCTTCGGCATCTGTGATACAGCCCTCTCGTGGCTCTCTTCCTACCTGTCAATCCGTACCTTTATTGTAGCCTTCTCTGGGGCCTCCTCTGCCCCGTCACCACTTTCTGTCGGATTACCGCAGGGCTCTGTCCTTGGTCCCCTTCTCTTCTCAATCTACACGTCATTACTAGGTTCCCTAATAAAGTCCCACAGTTTACAATATCATTTGTATGCCGACGACACCCAAATCTACTTCTCTGCACCAGACCTATCTCCTTCCTTGCTAACCCGTGTCACTAACTGTCTCACATCTCTAACTGGATGTCCTCTCACTACCTTAAGCTAAATCTCTCCAAAACTGAGCTCCTTATTTTCCCCCTTCTTCAAAACTCTCCACCCCCAATCTCTCTATAACTGTAGACAACTCCATCATTACCCCTACCCCGCATGCCCGATGTCTCGGGGTCACATTTGACTCAGATCTTTCTTTCACTCCTCACATTCAGTCCTTGGCTAAAGCCTGTCGCTTCCACCTTAAAAACATCTCTAAAATTAGACACTTCCTTACACAGGACACAACTAAGATTTTAATCCACTCTCTCATTCTTTCCCACCTCAATTACTGCAACTCTGTCCTCTCTGGTCTCCCCACCTACCGCCTAGCTTCTTCACAATCCATAACAAATGCCTCAGCCAGACTCATCTTCCTTACACGTCGCTCTTCATCTGCTGCACCTCTCCTCTCCTCCTCTCTTGTCACCTCATCACACTCCCGTTTACAGGACTTCTCCAGACTGGATCCCATCTTGAAGAACTCTCTGCCTCGCTCCACAAGACTCTCTTCTAATTTTAAAAGCTTCAAGTGCTCCATAAAGACTCTACTGTTCAGGGATGCATACAACCTACGCTAACCTTTCTTTATACCAGTTCCTCTCCTCCATTGCTATCCCCTAAACCCCCTTGGCATGTAAGCCTAAGAGTCCAGCTGTTTGTAGATCACCTTCTTAAGAGCTGACTACAACAGTGCAACTCTTGGCAGGGCCCTCTACCCATTTGATCCCTATAATTGTTTTGTTGTACTCTGCATTTGTTTATAGCGCTGCAGAATCTGTTGGCGCTCTACAAATAACCGATAATAATAATATTAACTATAAAAATAGCAGAGTTTTCAACAAAGACTGACTATAATATCAAAAATAATTGAATTAAAATATGTGCTTACATAAAACAAAATCTTCAAAGGATATCGAAATACCAAAAAACAGTTTAATAAATATTTAAAACAATCTTATGATTTTTTTGCTCATAAAAATTCTCTTTAAAATTTAAATAATATGACCGGTCATTTCTTTAGTTTGTTTTATGTAAGCACATATTTTAATTCAACTATTTTTGATATTATAGTCAGCCTTTGTTGAAAATTCTACTATTTTTATAGTTATCCTTTGTTAAAGAATTTGTTTCATGCAAGCACAAAATAACATATTATAGTTATCCTTTGTTGAAGATTTTTTGTTTCATGAAACCACAAATAACACATTTTTTCCAACTATTTTTTGATATAATAGTTAACCTTTGTTGAAAATGCAAATTTTTTTTGATAATATAGTTATTTTTTGTTGAAGATCTTGTTTCATGCAAGCACAAAATAGTTATCCTTTGTTGAAGATTTTGTTTCATACAAGCACAAATAACACATTTTTAAATTATTTTCTATTTTATATCGGCAAATAAAATTTGCAAACACACTTTACACACATTTTTGCAAACATTTTGCAAATATTTTAATTTCACTTATGATCATTTGATATACATCAAATATTTGAAATTACAATGAACCCTATAGCTTTCTTCTAGTGCACATATACACTATTTTCTATCCCCAGAGTCTTTTTTTTTCTGTTGTGAGAACAGGGAAGTATATGTAGCAAGGGTTTCAACTAGCGCTACACTAAAACACCTGTATTTTTCTGTGGACCTTCAGGAGTCATCCAGAAAGCTTGTCCTCCATTATACGGTGGTTATATGTGCTCTAAAGTATATAAGGATATATCCGCCTTGACAGTATTCCCAGTGGAAAATCATGTGTCTATATAGAAAATTCCAGAAAAGTCACTCATAAAGTGTGAATAAAGCTTGATATCCCAATTATTGGTATCACACAGTATTGATAATTGATAATAAAATAAGCCGTGCGGTAAAAGTCTAAGTAAAAACAAAGACTTTATTAAAAATGTCTCTCAACATGTTTCTCGGTCCTCAATGACCGTTTCATCAGGTGAATAGAAGATCATTTCAATGCACAGCTCAAGAATGATCAGTTCAGCGTCCACCAACTTCGACTGCGCATGCGTGGGAAACCCCGGACCTAATCTTACGTCATAGGATACGCCCACCCTTACAAACTTACAATTATATACTTAGTATTGAATTGTATCATTGTTATATCCATATAATGATAGGTTTTTCTCTAAATGCGCTTTTATGAATTTCCCAAGCATATATAACTCTTGTTGGCATATTCCGCTATCCGAGTCACACAAAATCAACAAAATATATCTATACACAACAATAGGAAAATATAAAATATTAATATAAAAATATAAAAAAACAACAATACAGTATATCCATAGGATGACCTAGTTTACCATAATATAGCTGTCCTATATTTGTCAATATGTACACTCCACAAATAATATTCTGTGATCAATGTAATAAAACAAACAGGGTGACAGTCTAGGAATATATTATTAGTAAGCTATATGGCTGTCTGGGGTACATACAAACATATGTTTGCTAGTTCTTCTACCAAAATTCTGGATCTACAACCCTTATATATGTATGACAAAGGTATTATAGAAATATAAGCTGACCTCCAAGCTCCAAAAATTGATAATACATTACTGTAATTCATCTAAAAAAATCCATAAATAAATAAACCATAAATTGATACATCCAAAAAAGTAAGAGCACCACTTCCAAGATAGAGACTAAATTAGTTGAAAGCAGCCATATCAATTTGTTCATTTAAGCCAAAGGGACTCATGGTTTTGAGCTTCCAAATCCAAAAAGTCTCCCTCTGTCTCAAATGAACAAATCTATTCCTCCCCCATTTATTGGGGATATATTCAATTGGAAAAATCCTATAAATATCTAGATTTCCATTTTGGCAGCAAACTCCATGTCTGGGTACACTATGGTTACTGGCAGAATGTTTTAAATTCCTCATATGTTCCCCCCATCTCTTTTTGAGGGGTCTAGAGGTCCTACCTATATATTGGACTCCACATATACACTCAAGAAGGTATACTTCATTCTGGGAATCACAAGTAAAGTGTACTGATATGTGAAATTCTTCTTTGGTTGAATAGGATTTAAATGTGGTTCTATTTCCTACTGTAAACTCACAAAGGCCACATCCCCTTCTATTGCATTTTAAAAAGCCACTTATGCCTAACATTAAACTATTTTTATGAGTTTTCTTGGTTGCGGAATTAATTTTACTCATCACAATTTTGCTTTGTGCTAATTGTTTTTTAAGAGTTGGCGCTCTTCTAAAAGTACATACAGGATAATCACCTATATTTTCCCTAAGAAGTGGTCACTCTGTAGAAAAAAACAATATTTTCTCATGATGTGTTTGATATGCTCATGATTATTATTATATTGAGTAATGAACCTTTGACTGTTTTGGATCAGATTCTTATCACTATCTATAGATCTCATAATTAGATCCTGCAGTTTTATTATTTTTCATAATCAGATCTTGTCTATCTCTATCTCTAGCTTTACGGTGACTGCTATATATAAGATCCATTGGGTATTGTTTTTCTATGAATCTTTTGATAAGTACTTCCGACTGTTTATCATAATCTATCAAGCTCATACAGTTTCTACGAATCCTACAGAATTTGTTATATGGAATATAATTTTTCCAAGGTTTGTAGTGGTTACTATTATAGTTCAAGTAACTGTTTGTATCCACTGTCTTGAAAGAAGTTTTATTTTTTTATAGTCCCTTCCTGGTCCCACTCTAGTATGAGGTCTAAATAATCAATATTATCTTGTTTAATTTTGTACGTAAACTCAAGTCCTATGTCATTTTTGTTAAGTGATTCAACAAAGGACATGGCTTCAATTTCGGTACCTTCTCATATAAAGAGTAGGTCGTCAATAAAACGGCCATAGAAGAACAGATTTGCCCCATGAGTAGATGAGTATATATACCTCTCATCAAAAATCCCTATTAAAAAGGTTTCCAAAGCTTGGGGCAAATCTGGTCCCCATGGCAGTCCCCTTTATTTGTAGAGCATTCTATAGCTTCCAGTAAAAAAAACCTTTGTCTTTCAAGTAGGTATATATCTTGTTTTAAAAAAAAAAATCAACTGATTCTATACCAAGATTGTGGAATATATTGGAGTATAGAGAGGATACATCGCATGTAAGCCACCATAAGTTACGATTTAATTTCTTGATAGTTGGTAATTTTGTAATTTAGTCTGGTGTATCTTTAATATACGACTGTAAATTTACTACCGCGTTTTTCAAGAACTGATCTACGTACTGTGACAAAAAAAAAAGTCCCCACACTGGATAAAGATAGAGCCCCCCTGGAAGAAGACCTTCACCGCCGGACTTCAGGAATGGTGAGTACCTATTTTGGGGTTAGACAGGTTTTCTTTTTGTTTATTTTTAGATTAGAATACATTACAAAGTACATATAAAACTATCTATTAAAAATTATTTTAAAAATATATTGATCACAAAAGCTATAAGGGCTCAAAGTTGACGCAGGGATTTTACATTGACATACATACACATACATAGAGAAAATGCTACATATGAATTTATATGTATAGAGATATGTTTAACTATAGAGCTAATGAAAAGATTTCACATTACAATCTTATGCAAATTAAAGAATATCTCAGAGGTATTTTAACCCCTTAACGACCAAGGATTCTGATCGCTTTCAGGGTATTGCAGTGATGCCTCTATATTGAGGCATCACTGCAACACCCTTTTTTACCCACTCTGTGGCCCTCTCTGCATCGGCCAGTGATGGTGCCGATCATTGGTGAGTGGGAGCCATATCAGGGAGGCGGGTGGGCAGCCCTTCGTTGGAGGGACTTCCGGACCCTGTCCCTGCAGTGCACGCAAGTGAGCGAGTGCGCGCGCGGGGGGCAGGGGTGTGTGCACGCACATATATTAGGTTCTTCACAGAGGGAGAGGGAGAGGGAAATACAGGGAAATACATGTTCATAAAGGGATCTGGTAGGGGGAGGGGAGGAGGGTATTGAGAGGGGAAGCTACACTACAGAAAAATGTTTTTTTATTTTTTTTTATATAAAAAAGCATTGTTTTTGAGCAAACTGGGTACTGGCAGACAGCTGCCAGTACCCAAGATGGCGGCAAATAGGTATAGGAGGGAGGGTTAGAGAGCTGTATGGGGGGGAATCAGGGAGGTAGGGGGCTAAGGGGGTTCTATCACTGCAGACTAGATATAAAAAAGCCTTTAATTTTAGTACTGACAGACTTTCTGCTAGTACTCAAGATGGCAGTGACAATTGTGAGGTGGGGGGGAAGAGAGCTGTTTGAGGGGGGGTCAGGGAGGGATCAGGGGGTGGAATGTGTCAGGTGGGAGGCTGATCTCTACACCAAACCTAAAATCAACCCTAAAAGCTACCTTATGAACCCCTTAATTGCTGGGCATAATACAAGTGTGGTGCGCAGCGGCATTTAGCGGCCTTCTAATTACCAAAAAGCAATGCCAAAGCCATATATGTCTGCTATTTCTGAACAAAGGGAAACCCAGAAAAGCATTTACAACCATTTGTGCCATGATTGCACTAACTGATTGTAAATAATTTCAGTGAGAAACCTAAAATTGTGAAAAAGTTAATGATTTTTTTTAATTGAAAGCATTTGGCAGTGAAATGGTGGCATGAAATATACCAAAATGGGCCTAGATCAATACTTTGGGTTGTTTACTACACTTAAGCTAAAACTAACCCTACAAGCTCACTACAAGCTACCTAATTAACCCCTTCACTGCTGGGCATAATACAAGTGTGGTGCGCAGCGGCATTTAGCGGCCTTCTAATTACCAAAAAGCAATGCCAAAGCCATATATTAAAATGGAGGAAATACAATACTAATATATATCCTCTATAGGAGGCACTAAAGGGAAGATGGTCAAAAATAAAAAATATTAAATATTAAATTGAAAATATTAAATATAAGTTATAAAACATATCAAACAAAACATATGTATAGCTGTCAAAGTACAAATGGTAACAGTAATGCAAGATTAACAAAAATAGAAAACACTGTCCAAATGTAATAGCTGTATAAATAGCTATATTTAAATAGCACCAGACGGTTATGATATAGAGTCTTAAAGGCTATTTACTTATAGCTCCAGAATTTGTATCGATGAGGAGTCCTTTCATCAGGAACACAAGATCTTAAACTTAGTGGAGTAGGAAGGCAGCACTCTTACTTCACCAGGGACGGTGTGGAGACTCTACAGCAAAACAAATAGAACAGAAAGAGGTGCCGCATGTGCGAATCAATAGCCAAAGATGTATCACACACAGTAGAGAAAACACAGGGTCCTTACATGTAACAATGGCACTCAATTGTGCCTATAGAAGCAGGCTGGATTTTTATCAGCAGTCCAGCTAGCTGAACTCTGGTGTGACTGGAACTCCAGAGGCACAGGAACCCGGGATATGCAGCCCCGGAATACCAGGCAACCCCTCTCTGAACAAGAGAAACAGCAAAACCTTAAACATACATTTCGGCCTATTGTGGGCCTTGTCAGTGAGGTCCAGCCATATCCATCTAGGCACACTGAGCAAATTATGACTCTTAGGGAAGTCTCCCTAAGTGTGATGCGGGAATCCAGACGTGGACCCATTGCTCAGTGTGCCTAAAGGGGCATAGCTGCACCTCACTGACAAGGCCCATACTAGGCCGAAACATACGTCTGGGGTTTTGCCGTTTCTCTCGTTCAGAGAGGGATTACCTGGTATTTCGGGGCTGGACTGTACTGTTAAGTCAGGATCAGACTGATATGCTACAGGAAAGTTCTTCTCTGTGAAAGGCACATATTGAGCAAAAAGAGACTGCTTCTAGGGTGGTAACTAGCCATAGAACAAGCTATTATGCTATTGTTCGTTCCCAGGTTGAGCGCTTCTCTCTTTTTATTTATGCAAATTATGACACTTAGGGAAGTCTCCCTAAGTGTGCTGCGGGAATCCAGACGTGGACCCGTTGCTCAGTGTGCCTAGAGGGATATGGCTGCACCTCACTGACGAGGCCCACAATAGGCCGAAACATACGTCTGGGGTTTTGCCGTTTCTCTTGTTCAGAGAGGGATTACCTGGTATTTCGGGGCTGGACTGTACTGTTAAGTCAGGATCAGACTGATATGCTACAGGAAAGTTCTTCTCTTTGAAAGGCACATGTTGAGCAAAAAGAGACTGCTTGTTGGGTGGTAACTAGCCATAGAACAAGCTATTATGCTATTGTTCGCTCTCAGGTTGAGCGCTTCTCTCTTATTATTTATGCAAATTATGACTCTTAGGGAAGTCTCCCTAAGTGTGATGCGGGAATCCAGACGTGGACCCATTGCTCAGTGTGCCTAGAGGGATATGGCTGCATCTCCCTGACGAGGCCCATATTAGGCCAGATCGTACGCCTGGGGTTTTGCCGTTACTCTCGTTCAGAGAGGGATTGCCTGGTATTTTGGAGCTGGACTGTACTGTTAAGTCAGGACCAGACTGATATGCTACAGGAAAGTTCTTCTCTGTGAAAGGCACATGTTGAGCAAAAAGAGAATGCTTGTTGGGTGGTAACTAGCCATAGAACAAGCTATTATGCTATTGTTCGTTCTCAGGTTGAGCGCTTCTCTCTTATTATTTATGCAAATTATGACTCTTAGGGAAGTCTCCCTAAGCGTTATGCGGGAATCCAGATGTGGACCCGTTGCTCAATGTGCCTAGATGGATATGGCTGCACCTCACTGACGAGGCCCATATTAGGCCGAAACTTATGTCTGGGGTTTTGCCATTTCTCTCGTTCAGAGAGTGATTGCCTGGTATTTCGGGGCTGGACTGTACTGGAGGAAAGTTCTTCTCTGTCAAAGGCACATGTTGAGCAAAAAGAGACTGCTTCTTGGGTGGTAACTAGCCATAGAACAAGCTATTATGTTATTGTTCGTTCTCAGGTTGAGCGCTTCTCTTTTTTTTTTATGCCCGTTCTATCAGAGTCTATCCCCGATGGAGCAGAAGTAATTAGTAAACTTCACCACAAAAATGGCAATTTAAAGTGATGGTAATTGTCAGACTTTAAGAATGTTGCAATGAAAAATATATTAGTGCACAAGAAAAACCTCAAAATTATTTTTATTTTTTTAAAGTGTTTATATATTTTGTAATAAAATATTTTTCTATTTGGTATTTTCTGTACCTCCGCTCCCTTCATTTACTCGTTTGGTTGGGTTTTGACCTAACTAGTCCAGAAAAAAACCTTTATGACTACAAGCTGGTCATAAACCACCTACATGTATCCACCATTTATGTGACATATTATAGGCATTGTATTTTTAATTAGGTTTTGCTGTCTTGCTGGTTCACATTGGTCTAATTAGTCCCCAGAGTATTCAAGGCAGTAAAAAGGTGTCAGGCAAACAGAGGCAAGATGGTGCATTTGTTGCATGTCTCAAATATACACATACATTGACCTAGTTTGGAGTCACAGACTTTCTGTGGAGAAAAAAGAATCTAATTAGGTTAAATTATCAACTTATACAACTGCTTGTTAACTGTGATTATATCAAATCATCCTCTTGTATGTCTTTTTCTTTAAAGGGACAGTCTACCATAGAATTGTTATTGTTTAAAAAGATAGATAATCCCTTTATTACCCATTCCCCAGTTTTGCATAACCAACACAGTTATATTAATGTACTTTTTACCTCTGTGATTACCTTGTATCTAGGAACCTTCTTCCAGCCCCCTGATCACATGACTGTGACTGTTTATTATCTATTGTCTTAAATTTAGCATTGTTTTGTGCTAAATCTTAAATAACCCCCTGTGCCTGAACACAGTGTTATCTATATGGCCCACGTGTACTTTCTGTCTCTTTGTGTTGAAAAGAGATTTAAAAAGCCTGTGATAAGAGGCAGCCCTCAAAGGCTTAGAAATTAGCATATGAGTCTGCCTATGTTTAGTTTAAACTAAGAATACCAAGAGAAAAAAGCAAAATTGATGATAAAAGTAAATTGGAAAGTTGATTAAAATTAAAAATCCTATCTGAATAATGAAAGTTTAATTTATACTAGACTGTCCCTTTAAATGTATAAACACAGTTTCCTCTGGATAGTAGACGTGTCTGTATCTTTGGCAACTATTCCAAAGCTCCAGCATTAAAAGGGAAGGAGTTGACCCCTTGAGTCGTCAAGTTTCCCGGCCCCTCATTATCAACTAAGAACCCCCATTCAACATTTAAACTCCTAATTAAAAATAGGCCACATCTTGTTTATTTATCACAAAATGCTTAGCATAACCATATAAATAATTTTCAGATATATTAACCACAACATATAAAACATAATCAACCATAATCAACCAGCGGTGTTAGTCTTACTTTCTAACCCAGCTTGTTTTCTTTTTTATAACATGGCTATAACCTGAATAAATATCTGGACACAACAAGAAGAAACCTTGCTCTTTCCATTAACCAAATTTTTTTTAACCACCTTCCTCTAAGGAATAGGTTGTCAGTCAATACACAGCAATTTAAGCTGAGACTAGCTCAGAAAGTTCTAATTTATTTGCTTATATATTTGCAAACAGCAAAATGATTATCAGGGGTTATACATTAAAAGGGAATACCACAGTTGCCAACATTTCCAAAAAAAATCCAGAAACACTTTGCAGCAGACCAAGCAAGCATTACCATGAAGTAAGCCCATATAACATATATATATATTTATCACCGGCCACTTTATTAGGTACACCTTGCTAGTACCGGGTTGGACCCCTTTTGCCTTTAGAACTGCCTTAATTCTTTGTGGCATAGATTCAACAAGGTGTTGGAAACATTTCTCAGACATTTTGATCCATATTGACATAATAGCATCACGCAGTTGCTGCATATTTGTCGGCTGCAAATCCCCACCAAATCCCAAAGGTGCTCTATTGGAGTGAGATCTGGTGACTGTGGAGGCCATTGGAGTACAGTGAACTCATTGTCATGTTCAAGAAACTAGTTTGAGATGATTTGAGCTTTGTGACATGGTGCATTATTGTGCTGGAAGTAGCCATCAGAAGAAGATGGGTACACTGTAGTCATAAAGGGATGGACATGGCCAGCAACTATACTTAGGTAGGCCATACTAAGGGGCCCAAAGTGTGCTAAGAATATATCCCTCACACCATTACTCCACCACCAGCAGCCTAAACCGTTGATACAAGGCAAGATGGATCCATGTTTTCATGTTGTTTATGCCAAATTCTGACCCTACCATCTGAATGTTGCAGCTGAAATTGAGACTCATTAGACCAGGCAACATTTTCCCAATCTTCTATTGTCCAATTTTGGTGAGCCTGTGTGAATTTTAGCGTCAGTTTCCTGTTCTTAGCTGACAGGAGTGGCACCCGGTGTGGTCTTCTGCTGCTGTAGCCCATCTGCTTCAAGGTTTGATGTGTTGTGCATTCAGAGATGGTATTCTGCATACCTTGGTTATAACGAGTGGTTATTTGAGTTACTGTTGCCTTTCTATCATCTCAAACCAGTCTGCCCATTCTCCTCTGACCTCTGACATCAACAAGGCATTTTTGTCCACACAACTGCCGCTTACTGGATATGTTCTCTTTTTTGGACCATTCTTTCTTCCCCATTCTGATGCTCGTTTTAAACTTAGGCAAGTCGTCTTCACCACGTCTAGGGGGTCGATCCGATATAGATCGTAGTTTGCGGCGCAAGCGAGGGAACCGGCGTCGCCCGCAGTTTCAGCTCGCAACTCGAGCTATCCTATATAAGTCGCCGTCAGATGCTAACGTGCCGTAAGTCTGACAAACCAGCGATGTCCAGAAATCTGCGCAAGTACAAATTTCTGGCGTCGCCAGTGACTTGCGGCACGTTAGAAACTGCCTGCGCCTATAAAACCTGACTAAAGTCTAAAACACCCGCACTGTCTAACACGCCTCCCTAACATAGCCCGCACTGTCTAACATGCCTCCCTAACATAGCCCGACACGTCTAACCCTCTATCCGCTATCCCCCCTCACTAGCCTAACAATAAAATATGTATTAACCCCTAAACCGCCGCTCGCGGAGCCCGCCGCTACCTATAAAAGTTATTAACCCCTAAACCGCTGCCAGCTATATTAAATCTATAACCCCCTAAAGTGAGCCCCTAACACCGCCGCCATCTACCTTACCTACCCCCTAAAGTGAGCCCCTACCCCGCCGCTATTTTAAAATTATTAACCCCTAATCTAATCCCCCTACCCCGCCGCCATCTATATTAAATTATTTAACCCCTAAAATACTAAACTATCCCTACCACTAAACCTAAGTCTAACCCTACAAATAGCCCTGAAAAGGGCTTTTTGCGTGGCATTGCCCCAAAGTAACAGCTCTTTTGCCAGCCCTTAAAAGGGCTTTTGGCGGGGCTTTGTCACAAAGTAAACTGCTCTTTTGCCTACAATCTACATCCCCCTACACCGCGGCCACCTATAATAAATGTATTAACCCCTAATCTAATCCCCCTACACCGCCGCCAGCTATATTAACTATATTAACCCTAATTATATTAGGGTTAATATAGTTATATTATATATATTAACCATATTAACCCTAATTATATTAGGGTTCATATAGTTAATATCGTTATTATAATTATATATATATATTAAGTATAATAACCCTATCTAACTCTAACATCCTAACTAAACTCTTATTAAAATAAATCTAATATTAATATTATTAATTAAAATATTCCTATTTAAATCTAAATACTTACCTATAAAATAAACCCTAAGATAGCTACAATATAATTAATAATTACATTATAGCTATGTTAGGGTTTATATTTATTTTACAGGTAAATTGTTAATTATTTTAACTAGGTCTAATAGCTATTAAATAGTTATGAACTATTTAATATCTACCTAGTTAAAATAATTACCCAATTACCTGTAAAATAAATCCTAACCTAAGTTACAAATACACCTACACTATCAATAAATTAAATAAACTACAAATATCTATCTAAAAATACAATTAAATAAACTAAACTAAATTACAAAAAAAAAAAAAACACTAAATTACAAAAAATAAAAAAAGATTACAAGATTTTTAAGCTAATTACACCTATTCTAAGCCCCCTAATAAAATAATAAAGCCCCCCAAAATAAAAAAAAATCCCTGCCCTATTCTAAATTAAAACAAGTTCAAAGCTCTTTACCTTACCAGCCCTTAAAAGGGCCTTTTGTGGGGGCATGCCCCAAAGAATTCAGCTCTTTTGCATTTAAAAACATATACAATACCCCCCCCATTACAACCCCACCACCCACATACCCCTATTCTAAACCCACCCAAACCCCCCTTAAAAAAGCCTAACACTACCCCCCTGAAGATCTCCCTACCTTGTCTTCACCACACCGGGCCGAACTCCTAATCCGATCCGGGCGATGTCTTGCTCCAAGCGGCAAAGAAGAATTCTTCCTCCGGCGATGTCTTCCTCCAAGCGGCAAAGAAGAATTCTTCCTCCGGCGACGTCTTCCTCCAAGCGGCAGCAAAGTCTTCTTCCTTCCGGCAACATCTTCCATGAAGCGGCATCTTCAATCTTCTTTCTTCGCTCCGCCACCGCGGAGCATCCATCCCGGCCGACGACTGAACGACGAATGAGGTACCTTTAAATGACGTCATCCAAGATGGCGTCCGCCGAATTCCGATTGGCTGATAGGATTCTATCAGCCAATCGGAATTAAGTTAGAAAAATCTGATTGGCTGATTGAATCAGCCAATCAGATTCAAGTTCAATCCGATTGGCTGATTGGTTCAGCCAATCGAATTGAACTTGAATCTGATTGGCTGATTCAATCAGCCAATCAGATTTTTCTAACTTAATTCCGATTGGCTGATAGAATCCTATCAGCCAATCGGAATTCGGCGGACGCCATCTTGGATGACGTCATTTAAAGGTACCTCATTCGTCGTTCAGTCGTCGGCCGGGATGGATGCTCCGCGGTGGCGGAGCGAAGAAAGAAGATTGAAGATGCCGCTTCATGGAAGATGTTGCCGGAAGGAAGAATTCTTCTTTACCGCTTGGAGGAAGACGTCGCCGGAGGAAGAATTCTTCTTTGCCGCTTGGAGGAAGACATCGCCGGAGGAAGAATTCTTCTTTACCGCTTGGAGGAAGACATCGCCGGATGAAGAATTATTCTTTGCCGCTTGGAACAAGACATCGCCCGGATCGGATTAGGAGTTCGGCCCGGTGTGGTGAAGACAAGGTAGGGAGATCTTCAGGGGGGTAGTGTTAGGCTTTTTTAAGGGGGGTTTGGGTGGGTTTAGAATAGGGGTATGTGGGTGGTGGGTTGTAATGGGGGGGGGTATTGTATATGTTTTTAAATGCAAAAGAGCTGAATTCTTTGGGGCATGCCCCCACAAAAGGCCCTTTTAAGGGCTGGTAAGGTAAAGAGCTTTGAACTTGTTTTAATTTAGAATAGGGCAGGGAATTTTTTTTATTTTGGGGGGCTTTATTATTTTATTAGGGGGCTTAGAATAGGTGTAATTAGCTTAAAAATCTTGTAATCTTTTTTTTATTTTTTGTAATTTAGTTTAGTTTATTTAATTGTATTTTTAGATAGATATTTGTAGTTTATTTAATTTATTGATAGTGTAGGTGTATTTGTAACTTAGGTTAGGATTTATTTTACAGGTAATTGGGTAATTATTTTAACTAGGTAGATATTAAATAGTTCATAACTATTTAATAGCTATTAGACCTAGTTAAAATAATTAACAATTTACCTGTAAAATAAATATTAACCCTAACATAGCTACAATGTAATTATTAATTATATTGTAGCTATCTTAGGGTTTATTTTATAGGTAAGTATTTAGATTTAAATAGGAATATTTTAGTTTATAATATGAATTAGATTAATTTAATATAAATTTAGTTAGGGGTGTTAGGGTTAGATAGAGTTAATATAGTTAATATAAATACTATAGTAACTATATTAACCCTAATATAATTAGGGTTAATATAGTTAATATATATAATGTAATACCTAAATTAACTATAATATACTTAGGGTTAATATAGATAATATAGCTGGCGGCGGGGTAGGTAGATTAAATTAGGGGTTAATCATTTTAATAGAGATGGCGGCGGTGTAAGGGGCTTACATTAGGGGTTAATAATATTAATATAGCTGGCGGCGGTATAGGGGGGATTAGATTAGGGGTTAATAATTTTTATATAGGTGGCGGCGGTGTAAGGGGTCAGATTAGGGGATAGATAAGTTAGATGGCGGCGGTTTTAGGGGCTCACAGTAGGGGGTTAGTTTATGTAGATGGCGGCGGGGTCCGGGAGCAGCGGTTTTAGGGGTTAATAACTTTATTAGGGATTTCGGGGGGGGATCGCGGTTGACAGGTAGATAGACATTGCGCATGCGTTAGGTGTTAGGTTTTATTTAGCAGATCGCGGGTGACAGGTAGATAGACATTGCACATGCGTTAGGTGTTAGGTTTCTTTTCTAGTTAGTTTAGGGAGTTACGGGGCTCCAATAGTCAGCGTAAGGCTTCTTACGGCTGCTTTTTGTGGCGAGGTGAAAATGGAGTAAGATTTCTCCATTTTCGCCACGTAAGTCCTTACGCTGCATATTGGATACCAAACTGCACTGGTTTGGTATACCTGCCTATGGCCCAAAAAACTGCGGGCGACGGCAGAAATATACGTGCGTAACTTCTAGGTTACGCCGTATATGTGATACCAAACCAGCGTAAATATTGGCGTCGCCGGCTTTTGCGGGCGACAATTTTTATCGGATCGACCCCTATATGCCTAAATGGATTGAGTTGCTGCCATGTAATTGGTTGATTAGCAATTTGTGTTACCAAACAATTGAACAGGTGTACCTAATAAAGTGGCCGGTGAGTGTATATATACACATTATATATATATATATATATATATATATATATATATATTATTTGCATTTTGGCAAATCATATCCATACACTAAATAAAATGTGCTGCATTCAATAAATATATATTATATTTATATTTAAGTTTAGCACGCATACATTTTCTCACACAGTAAAAAATAATCTCATTTGAAAATAAAGTCTACAAACTAAATTAGCCAGTCACCCCTACCTTAATTTTCACTGACAGGTCTGGCTTTCAATTGCACTGGGTCACCTCAGGTTTGGAAGGGGGTGATGCATAATCTGATTGGTCCATGTCTCCATGAGGTCACCGGATGTTCAACCAATCAGATAAGGCTTTGGGTTTGTCGGTACTGCCTGGTCTTACAGGGGTCTTCAGACAGTAGAGTACAGTACCCATCATGCACTAGAAGTAGCATAACCTATTCAGCAATTCTCAAACAGTTGACAATTGTAGACTATTTCTGCTGACCGGCCGTAATTCTTTGAGCATCTTAGGTTATGTAGTCATTTGTATACAACTTAATCACATGATGTGCACCACCCAATCACAATATCCTCTTATATTAGGCTGAATGCTAGTAAATGGCAATGTAGTGTGAAAAAACTCAGCACACCCTGAAATGGTGTTAAAAATGTTAATAATTAATAGAGCATTGATTGTAATCTGACAACGGGAGTGGAGGGAGGGAGGGTGCGGCCAAGGTGAAAATGTTTGCTGGAAAAACGATGTTACTGTACTAGAGACTGGTAAATACTTTGCAGAGCCAGCTGAGCTGCCACCCCTACAGTACTTCTTAGTTCTCCATCATGATGATGCAAGAACTTACCAGCAGTCAGACACAGCAGGGGCAGGCGTAGGGGTCGGGACAATAAACTACCGGGACAAAAAGCATTATCCCGGGATTGTCCCTGGAGATTAGGGACTGTTGGTAACTATAGGTACTTGTTTAAAACATTTACTTTAAAGAGACTAAGAGCCCAATGATCTCAAGGTCTCAGGGCTGGCGAGATTATTAAAGGATGCTCACCGGTACTTTTATTTCCCTGGTGGAAGGCTCTAAAGCCATTTTCGTATGGGGAGGCGATACATACATTACAACAGTGCACAATAAAATTTGTATTTAAAAAATATTAGAAAATTAATTATTGAACCATTCACCCAAAAATAAGCAGGAAAAAAATGTATTGTTAAGGTACATCAAAAATCATAACAAACTTGTATTTTATAAAAAAAAAACATAAAATTTGTATTTTCATTAGACAGGAAGAAATCGTATTAAATGTGCACAGCATTAATCGTAATTTAAATACACTGAATGTGTAAAAACACATAGAAATGTGTACTTATAAATACAAAATACAAAGCGTAATTGCTTTTTTATTATAAAATAGGCTGAGCATGCACATTCCAAGGGCTTGTATGAAAATTGTCTCTCAGTTCCAAGCATAACTATCTAAACATTTCTGCCCTACAGATCACACTGGGGTTTTTTTTGCACAAAACACAGATTGTGTTGTTTATATGCGTTATATACTTTTTTTGTTTAAAGTTACACTAAATACATCCCCCTAAAATAATGTGTGCGGCTATTATGGAACCTAGGTTACACTGTAGGTATATGAAGGAGAGTTGCTGCACATGTGCAAACAGGTCAGCATTGGAATGGCAGGAGTATGAGGTATATGGGGCCCAATCCGATCTGCAGCGTCGCCCGCAAAAGCCGGCGACGCCAAATTTTGCGCTGGTTTGGTATCACATATACGGCGTAACATAGAAGTTACGCTCGTATATTTCACCCTTCGACCGTAGTTTTTTGGCCCATAGAGTGATATACCAAACCAGCGCAGTTTGGTATCCAATATACAGCGTAAAAACTTACGTGGCGAAAATGGAGAAATCTTACTCCATTTTCACCTCGCCACAAAATGCAGGCGTAGTAAGCCTTACTCTGAGTATTGGAGCCCCGAAACTCCCTAAACTACCTTCAAAATAAAACCTAACACCTAACGCATGCGCAATGTCTATCTACCTGTCAACCGCAATCCCCCGCCACAATCCCTAATAAAGTGTTTAACCCCTAAACCGCCACTTCTGGACCCCGCCGCCACCTATATTATATGTATTACCCCCTAATCTGACCCTCTTACACCGCCGCCAGCTACATTAAATTTATTACCCCCTAATCTGACCCCCCTACACCGCCGCCACCTATATTATATGTCTTACCCCCTAATCTGACCCCCTTACACCACCGCCAGCTACATTAAATTTATTACCCCCTAATCTGAGCCCCCTACCCCGCCGCCACCTACATTAACTATATTAACCCCTAATCCCCTACAACGCTGCCACCTATTTTAAATATATTAACCCCTAATATGATCCCCCTACAACGCCGCCACCGATTTTAAATATATTAACCCCTAATATGATCCCCCTACAACGCCGCCACCGATTTTAAATATATTAACCCCTAATATGATCCCCCTACACCGCCACCACCTATATTAAATATATTAACCACTAATCTGAGCCCCCTACCCCGCCGTCACCTATTTTAACTATATTAACCCCTAATGTGAGCCCCCTACCCTGCCGCCACCTATATTATATGTACTACCCCCTAATCTGACCCCCTTACACCGCCGCCACCTATATTAAAATTATTAACCCCTAATGTGAGCCCCCTACAGCGCCGCCACCTATATTAAATTTATTAACCCCTAATGTGAGCCCCCTACAGCGCCGCCACCTATATTAAATTTATTAAGCCCTAATCTATTCCCCCTACACCGCCGCCACCTATATTAAATATATTAACCATTAAACCTAAGTCTAACCCTAACACCCCCTAACTTAATTATTATTGAAATAAATCTAAATAATATTAATATTATTAACTAAATTATTCCTATTTAAAACTAAATACTTACCTATAAAATAAACCCTAAGATAGCTACAATATAATTAATAATTACATTGTAGCTATTTTAGGGTTTATATTTATTTTACAGGTAACTTTGTATTTATTTTAACTAGGTACAATAGCTATTAAATAGTTAATAACTATTTTATAGCTACCTAGTTAAAATAATTACCAAATTACCTGTAAAATAAATCCTAACCTAAGTTACCATTACACCTAACACTACCCTATCAATAAATTAATTAAATAAACTAAAATTATCTCAACTAAAATACAATTAAATACACTAATCTATATTACAAAAAAAAACACTAATTTACAAAAAATAAAAAAAGATTAAAAGAATTTTAAGCTAATTACACCTAATCTAAGCCCCCTAATAAAATAAAAAAGCCCCCCAAAATAATAAAATTTCCCTACCCTAAACTAAATTAAAAAAAGTAATCAGCTCTATTACCAGCCCTTAAAAGGGCCTTTGCGGTGCATTGCCCCAAAGTAATCAGCTCTTTTACGTGTAAAAAAAAGAACAACCCCCATTACAACCCACCACGCACACACCCCTACTCTAAAACCCACCCAATCCCCCCTTAAAAAAACCTAAGTCTAACCCCCAAGTGGTCCTTACCTGTCCTGAAGACCGGCGGAGAAGGTCCTGTTCCAGGCGGAGAAGTCTTCTTCCAAGCGGCAACCTCTTCTTCTTCCAGGAACCAGCCGGTGCAGAGCGGAGGAGTTGAAGACCGATGACCGTGGAGCTGAAGACCGTCCACTCTGGAACTGAAGACCGGTGATGCTGGAACTGAAGATCGGCGACGCTGGAACTGAAGACCGGAGCCATGGAGCGTGGAGGATCCTCTTCATACGATCTCTGCCTTACACTGAATAGGAATTCAAGGTACGCGATTAAAAATGGCATCCCTTGAATTCCTATTGGCTGATTTGAGCCTTCAAATTCAAATCAGCCAATCGGATGAGAGCTACTTTAATTCTATTGGCTGATTTGAATAGCCAATAGAATTACAGTAGCTCTTATTCTATTGGCTATTCATCTGATTGGCTGATTTGAATTTGAAGGCTCAAATCAGCCAATAGGAATTCAAGAGATGGCATTTTTAATCACGTACCTTGAATTCCGATTGAGTGTACGGATGAAGAGGATCCTCCACACTTCATAGCTCCGGTCTTCAGTTCCAGCGTCGCCGATCTTCAGTTCCAGCATCGCCGGTCTTCAGTTCCAGAGTGGACGGTCTTCAGCTCCACGGTCATCGGTCTTCAACTCCTCCACTCCGTGCCAGCTGGTTCCTGGAAGAAGAAGAGGTCGCCGCTTGGAAGAAGACTTCTCTGCCTGGAACAGGACCTTCTTCACCGGTCTTCAGGACAGGTAAGGACCACTTGGGGGTTAGACTTAGGTTTTTTTAAGGGGGGATTGGGTGGGTTTTAGAGTAGGGGTGTGTGGGTGGTGAGTTGTAATGGGGGGGTTGTTCTTTTTTTTACAGGTAAAAGAGCTGATTACTTTGGGGCAATGCCCCGCAAAAGGCCCTTTTAAGGGCTGGTAATAGAGCTGATTACTTTTTTAATTTAGTTTAGGGTAGGGAAATTTTATTATTTTGGGGGGATTTTTTATTTTATTAGGGGGCTTAGATTAGGTGTAATTAGCTTAAAATTCTTTTAATCTTTTTATTTTTTTTGTAATTTAGTGTTTGTTTTATATGTAATATAGATTAGTGTATTTAATTGTATTTTAGTTGAGATAATTGTAGTTTATTTAATTAATTTATTGGTAGGGTAGTGTTAGGTGTAATGGTAACTTGGGTTAGGATTTATTTTACAGGTAATTGGTAATTATTTTAACTAGGTAGCTATTAAATAGTTATTAACTATTTAATAGGTATTGTACCTAGTTAAAATAAATACAAAGTTACCTGTAAAACAAATATAAACCCTAAAATAGCTACAATGTAATTATTAATTATATTGTAGCTATCTTAGACCTAGATTTGGAGTTTGGCGTTAGCCGTGAAAACCAGCGTTAGAGGCTCCTAACGCTGGTTTTAGGCTACCGCCGGTATTTGGAGTCACTCAAAATAGGGTCTAACGCTCACTTTTCATCCGCGACTTTTTCCATACCGCAGATCCCCTTACGTCAATTGCGTATCCTATCTTTTCAATGGGATCTTTCTAACTCCGGTATTTAGAGTCGTTTCTGAAGTGAGCGTTAGAAATCTAACGACAAAACTCCAGCCGTAGGAAAAAAGTCAGTAGTTAAGAGCTTTCTGGGCTAACGCCGGTTTCTAAAGCTATTAACTACTGTACTCTAAAGTACACTAACACCCATAAACTACCTATGTACCCCTAAACCGAGGTCCCCCCACATCGCCGACACTCAAATACATTTTTTTAACCCCTAATCTGCCGACCGCCACCTACGTTATCCTTATGTACCCCTAATCTGCTCCCCCTAACACCGCCGACCCCTATATTATATTTATTAACCCCTAATCTGCCCACCACAACGTCGCCTCCACCTGCCTACAATAATTAACCCCTAATCTGCCGACCGCAAAGCGCCGCCACCTACGTTATCCTTATGTACCCCTAATCTGCTGCCCCTAACACCGCCGACCCCTATATTATATTTATTAACCCCTAATCTGCCCCCTACAACGTCGCCTCCACCTGCCTACACTTATTAACCCCTAATCTGCCGACCGGACCTGAGCGCTACTATAATAAAGTTATTAACCCCTAATCCGCCTCACTAACCCTATAATAAATAGTATTAACCCCTAATCTGCCCTCCCTAACATCGCCGACACCTAACTTCAATTATTAACCCCTAATCTGCCGACCGGAGCTCACCGCTATTCTAATAAATGGATTAACCCCTAAAGCTAAGTCTAACCCTAACACTAACACCCCCCTAAATTAAATATAATTTAAATCTAACGAAATAAATTAACTCTTATTAAATAAATTATTCCTATTTAAAGCTAAATACTTACCTGTAAAATAAATCCTAATATAGCTACAATATAAATTATATTTATATTATAGCTATTTTAGGATTTATATTTATTTTACAGGTAACTTTGTATTTATTTTAACCAGGTACAATAGCTATTAAATAGTTAAGAACTATTTAATAGCTAAAATAGTTAAAATAATTACAAATTTACCTGTAAAAGAAATCCTAACCTAAGTTACAATTAAAACTAACACTATACTATCAATAAATTAATTAAATAAACTACCTACAATTACCTACAATTAACCTAACACTACACTATCAATAAATTAATTAAATAAACTACCTACAATTAACCTAACACTACACTATCAATAAATTAATTAAATACAATTCCTACAAATAAATACAATTAAATAAACTTGCTAAAGTACAAAAAATAAAAAAGAACTAAGTTACAAAAAATAAAAAAATATCTACAAACATAAGAAAAATATTACAACAATTTTAAACTAATTATACCTACTCTAAGCCCCCTAATAAAACAACAAAGCCCCCAAAATAAAAAATGCCCTACCCTATTCTAAATTACTAAAGTTAAAAGCTCTTTTACCTTACCAGCCCTGAACAGGGCCCTTTGCGGGGCATGCCCCAAGAAGTTCAGCTCTTTTGCCTGTAAAAAAAAAACATACAATACCCCCCCCCCCAACATTACAACCCACCACCCACATACCCCTAATCTAACCCAAACCCCCCTTAAATAAACCTAACACTAAGCCCCTGAAGATCATCCTACCTTGTCTTCACCTCACCAGGTATCACCGATCCGTCCTGGCTCCAAAATCTTCATCCAACCCAAGCGGGGGTTGGCGATCCATCATCCGGTGCCTGAAGAGGTCCAGAAGAGGCTCCAAAGTCTTCATCCTATCCGGGAAGAAGAGGCGATCCGGACCGGCAACCATCTTGATCCAAGCGGCATCTTCTATCTTCATCCGTTGACGACCAGCTCCATCCTGAAGACCTCCACCGCGGACCCATCTTCTTCCGGCGACGTCCAACTGCAGAATGACGGTTCCTTTAAGGGACGTCATCCAAGATGGCGTCCCTCGAATTCCGATTGGCTGATAGGATTCTATCAGCCAATCGGAATTAAGGTAGGAATATTCTGATTGGCTGATGGAATCAGCCAATCAGAATCAAGTTCAATCCGATTGGCTGATCCAATCAGCCAATCAGATTGAGCTCGCATTCTATTGGCTGTTCCGATCAGCCAATAGAATGCGAGCTCAATCTGATTGGCTGATTGGATCAGCCAATCGGATTGAACTTGATTCTGATTGGCTGATTCCATCAGCCAATCAGAATATTCCTACCTTAATTCCGATTGGCTGATAGAATCCTATCAGCCAATCGGAATTCGAGGGACGCCATCTTGGATGACGTCCCTTAAAGGAACCGTCATTCTGCAGTTGGACGTCGCCGGAAGAAGATGGGTCCGCGGTGGAGGTCTTCAGGATGGAGCCGGTCGTCATCGGATGAAGATAGAAGATGCCGCTTGGATCAAGATGGTTGCCGGTCCGGATCGCCTCTTCTTCCCAGATAGGATGAAGACTTTGGAGCCTCTTCTGGACCTCTTCAGGCACCGGATGATGGATCGCCAACCCCCACTTGGGTTGGATGAAGATTTTGGAGCCAGGACGGATCGGTGATACCTGGTGAGTTGAAGACAAGGTAGGATGATCTTCAGGGGCTTAGTGTTAGGTTTATTTAAGGGGGGTTTGGGTTAGATTAGGGGTATGTGGGTGGTGGGTTGTAATGTTGGGGGGCGTATTGTATGTTTTTTTTTACAGGCAAAAGAGCTGAACTTCTTGGGGCATGCCCCGCAAAGGGCCCTGTTCAGGGCTGGTAAGGTAAAAGAGCTTTTAACTTTAGTAATTTAGAATAGGGTAGGGCATTTTTTATTTTGGGGGGCTTTGTTGTTTTATTAGGGGGCTTAGAGTAGGTGTAATTAGTTTAAAATTGTTGTAATATTTTTCTTATGTTTGTAGATATTTTTTTATTTTTTGTAACTTAGTTCTTTTTTATTTTTTGTACTTTAGCAAGTTTATTTAATTGTATTTATTTGTAGGAATTGTATTTAATTAATTTATTGATAGTGTAGTGTTAGGTTAATTGTAGGTAGTTTATTTAATTAATTTATTGATAGTGTAGTGTTAGGTTAATTGTAGGTAATTGTAGGTAGTTTATTTAATTAATTTATTGATAGTATAGTGTTAGTTTTAATTGTAACTTAGGTTAGGATTTCTTTTACAGGTAAATTTGTAATTATTTTAACTATTTTAGCTATTAAATAGTTCTTAACTATTTAATAGCTATTGTACCTGGTTAAAATAAATACAAAGTTACCTGTAAAATAAATATAAATCCTAAAATAGCTATAATATAAATATAATTTATATTGTAGCTATATTAGGATTTATTTTACAGGTAAGTATTTAGCTTTAAATAGGAATAATTTATTTAATAAGAGTTAATTTATTTCGTTAGATTTAAATTATATTTAACTTAGGGGGGTGTTAGTGTTAGGGTTAGACTTAGCTTTAGGGGTTAATACATTTATTAGAATAGCGGTGAGCTCCGGTCGGCAGATTAGGGGTTAATAATTGAAGTTAGGTGTCGGCGATGTTAGGGAGGGCAGATTAGGGGTTAATACTATTTAATATAGGGTTAGTGAGGCGGATTAGGGGTTAATAACTTTATTATAGTAGCGCTCAGGTCCGGTCGGCAGATTAGGGGTTAATAAGTGTAGGCAGGTGGAGGCGACGTTGAGGGGGGCAGATTAGGGGTTAATAAATATAATATAGGGGTCGGCGGTGTTAGGGGCAGCAGATTAGGGGTACATAAGGATAACGTAGGTGGCGGCGCTTTGCGGTCGGCAGATTAGGGGTTAATTATTGTAGGTAGGTGGAGGCGACGTTGTGGGGGGCAGATTAGGGGTTAATAAATATAATATAGGGGTCGGCGATGTTAGGGAACCAGATTAGGGGTACATAGGGATAATGTAAGTAGCGGCGGTTTACGGAGCGGAAGATTAGGGGTTAAAAATAATATGCAGGGGTCAGCGATAGCGGGGGCGGCAGATTAGGGGTTAATAAGTGTAAGGTTAGGGGTGTTTAGACTCGGGGTACATGTTAGAGTGTTAAGTGCAGACGTAGGAAGGGTTACCGCATAGCAAACAATGGGGCTGCGTTAGGAGCTGAACGCGGCTTTTTTGCTGGTGTTAGGGTTTTTTTCAGCTCAAACAGCCCCATTGTTTCCTATGGGGGAATCGTGCACAAGCACGTTTTTGAGGCTGGCCGCTTGCGTAAGCAACTCTGGTATCGAGAGTTGAAGCTGCGTTAAAAATGCTCTACGCTCCTTTTTTGGAGCCTAACGCAGCCTTTATGTGGACTCTCAATACCAGAGTTATTTTTATGGTGCGGCCAGAAAAAAGCCGGTGTTAGTTTTTCGGGTCGTTACCGACAAAACTCCAAATCTAGCCGTTAGGGTTTATTTTATAGGTAAGTATTTCGTTTTTAATAGGAATAATTTAGTTAATAATATTAATATTATTTAGATTTATTTCAATAATAATTAAGTTAGGGAGTGTTAGGGTTAGACTTAGGTTTAGTGGTTAAAATATTTAATATAGGTTGCGGCGGTGTAGGGGGATTAGATTAGGGGTTAATAAATTTAATATAGGTGGCGGCGGTGTAGGGGGATTAGATTAGGGGTTAATATAGTTAAAATAAGTGGCAGCGGGGTAGGGGGCTCACATTAGGGGGTAATACATTTAATGTAGCTGGCGGCGGGGTCCGGGAGTGGCGGTTTAGGGGTTAATACATTTATTGTTAGGAGTGAGAGGGGGGATTGCGGATAGAGGGATATACGTGTTGGGCTATTTTTGGGAGACGTGTTAGACAGTAACGGGAGATTGTATACTTTAGTTAGTTTTTTTACGCGGCGGCAGTTTCTAAAGTGCCGTAAGTCACTGGCGACCCAGAAATTTGTACTTACGCTCATTTCTGGACATCGCTAGTTTGTCAGACTTACGGCACTTTAGCAACTGTCGGTGCCGTATATGTGATAGCTCGATGTGCGAGCTAAAACTACGGGCGGTGCAGGTTTCCACACTTGTGCCGAAACCTGTGCCGTATATCGGATCGGGCCCATGGTCAGGAAGTATAAGGGATACAAAAGTAAGATTAATAGAGACATAGGGGTAAACTTATTATTGTGCGGACGGACATGATAAGATGTAGCGTATCATGTCCGCCGCACATTGATAAATGCCGACAGCATACGCTGTCAGCATTTATCATTGCACCAGCAGTTATTATGAACTGCTGGCGCAATACCGCCCCCTGCAGATTTGTGGCCAACAGGCCACTAGCAGGGGGTGTCAATCAACCCGATCGTATTCGATCTGGCTGATTGCTGTCCGCCACCTCGGAGGTGGCGGACGAGTTAAGGAGCAGTGGTCTTAGGACCACTGCTTCTTAACTTCTGCTTCAGGCGGAACTGACGTGGAGTGGGTCGGAAGCAGCATCCGCTGCTTCATAAATTGACCCCTTAAACTGCACCTGTGTCTGAGAGAGAAACAGGGATATAGGTTAAAAGAGAAAGAGGGATAGACAATAGGCTAGAATCAATAACACTCATTCGTCAAACAAATATCATTACTGGAAAAAGGGGAGACCCAAAGAGATTTTACCTGGCCCACGTCAGCGCAGAGAGTGGCGCTTCTAAACCCTAACAGTTTCTGCCACACTGAACCACATTCACTGTCAAGGATACCAACATCACTTAAATATTACTAAACATACAAATGAAAATGAACCAAAATGAAGCAGTCTAACTTTCAGAAGCGGAAGCTAGGAATAAAAAAGATAATCTTGTCAGCTTTGATATAGTTAGATATGACTGTGAGAAGAGAAATGTCACTAGGGCAATTGCGTTTTTTTAAATCCTGCAATCTGATTCTTTCTTTGGGTGAAAATTCCTGACCATGTCTCAGGAATGCCCAAAACCCATTTTTTCATCTGTGAGATTGATGTTACAAATAACGTTCTATCCAGCAAGACTACTTTATCATTTATAAGAAAGAAAAACAACTTACTGTACTGTATTTACTATGCATGCCTCACATATAATAGAAGGTATCTGTATTTTACACTAACATCAAAGTATACACAAAATTAAAACATATTGACCAGCATACCATAATAATAAACATTAACCAAACATTATAGGTTAATATTATAATATAATATCTATACTATAATCGTGTTTGTAACGTGTCCGTCGGTGTCGCAAGTTGCGCACGCATCCTCAAAGGAGCCCAAAAAAAAAGTATAAAAAAAAAAAACTAACATAACAAACACCTAAATCGCCAACCCCCACATGGCAAAGTAATAAAGTAATTAATCGCAAATTAAAGAATGCAAATAACATAATTAAAATATTAACCCCTAAACTACCAACCCCCACATCGCAATAAACCTAATTAACCCCTAAACTGCCAACCCCCCACATCGCAATAAACCTAATTAACCTATTAACCTCTAAACCCACCAAACGCCCACATCTCAATAAACCTAATAAATCTATTAACTCCTAAACCGCCAACCCCCCACAACATAAATAACTAATTTAATTACTAAGCCCCCTACCCTAACACCCCTTAAATTAACCACAGTAACATAAACTAAGTTACAATTAAAATAAAACCTAACATTAAATTAAAAAATTTTTATCTAAAATTACAAAAAAATAAAAAGTCTAAAATTACAATAATAAAAAAGTCTAAAAAATTCACAAGATTATCAAAAATAAAAAACATTAAACCTAATCCCTATGAAAATAAAAAAGCCCCCCAAAATAAAAGCACCCCCTAATCAACTACCAATAGCCCTTAAAAGGGCCTTTTGTAGGGCATTGTTCTTTTACATTTAAAAAATACTTAGTCCCCCCTAACAGTATCCCCCCACATACACTAAACCCCCCAAAATAAAAAAACTAACACTAAAAAAACCTTAACTACCCATTGCCCCTAAAGGGGCATTTGAATGGGGATTGTCCTTAAAAGGGCATGCAGCTCTTTTACAAGCCCATTAAAGTCCTTATCTTAAAAATAAAAAAAAAATAGAAAAATAAAAAAAAATCCTAAATCTAACCCCCTCTGTGCAGGCTTATCGCCTAGTATTATATAATCCGGTGGCGTCTAGCTCATACTGACTTTCGGAGAGTCTGCAGCAGCTGTCTTCTGTGTGTTAATATTATAATATAATCTAGCATATGATCATAGGGTGAAAAATGGGAAATCCTTGTAATAACAGCATAGTTGCCAACTGTTGCGTTTTTCGCAGGACAGTGCAGTTTTTTGTTCCTGCCTTTTAAGTGTGTCCCTTGTTCTATTTAGTTTGTATTTAGTTAATATTGTGTGAAGTGCAGTACTCCCACCACAGAGGTCACTGTGTCTTATAATTTAACTTAATTGTCTCTAGTCTCTTACGGCTAGATTTAGAGTTTTGTCGGTAACGACCCGCGTAGCTAACGCTGGCTTTTTTCTGGCCGCACCTTTAAAATAACTCTGGTATTGAGAGTTCACAGAATGGCTGCGTTAGGCTCCAAAAAAGGAGCGTATAGCATATTTAACGCAACTTCAACTCTCGATACCAGAGTTGCTTACGGACGCGGCCAGCCTCAAAAACGTGCTCGTGCACGATTCCCCCATAGGAAACAATGGGGCTGTTTGAGCTGAAAAAAAACCTAACACCTGCAAAAAAGCCGCGTTCAGCTCCTAACGCAGCCCCATTGTTTCCTATGGGGAAACACTTCCTACGTCTGCACCTAACACTCTAACATGTACCCCGAGTCTAAACACCCCTAACCTTACACTTATTAACCCCTATTCTGCCGCCCCCCGCTATCGCTGACCCCTGTATATTATTTTTAACCCCTAATCTGCCGCTCCGTAAACCGCCGCTACTTACATTATCCCTATGTACCCCTAATCTGCTGCCCCTAACACCGCCGACCCCTATATTATATTTATTAACCCCTAATCTGCCCCCCACAACGTCGCCTCCACCTGCCTACACTTATTAACCCCTAATCTGCCGAGCGGACCTGAGCGCTACTATAATAAAGTTATTAACCCCTAATCCGCCTCACTAACCCTATAATAAATAGTATTAACCCCTAATCTGCCCTCCCTAACATCGCCGACACCTAACTTCAATTATTAACCCCTAATCTGCCGACTGGAGCTCACCGCTATTCTAATAAATGTATTAACCCCTAAAGCTAAGTCTAACCCTAACACTAACACCCCCCCTAAGTTAAATATAATTTAAATCTAACGAAATAAATTAACTCTTATTAAATAAATTATTCCTATTTAAAGCTAAATACTTACCTGTAAAATAAATCCTAATATAGCTACAATATAAATTATAATGATATTATAGCTATTTTAGGATTAATATTTATTTTACAGGTAACTTTGTATTGCTTTAGGAGCAATAAGTCCAATAAAGTTGAATGACTGTATAGTACTATAAGGAGCCTACACTTTTTCTAAATCCTGAACTTGGTCAGTAAAATCTACCTTTAAAGCAACAACGAAAGGTTCGGATGCTATAAGGAACTGTCTCTCTCTGCACAATACTGTGATTTTTTAACACATTTTCTCAGCAAAGTCTGCTTTTTTAGAATTGAATTTCTACTCGCTTAAATCTGCTTTTATTACTTTTTAATTAGGGGAGACGTCCCCTTTTATTTGTTTGTGAGTGTGTATAAATAAATATTTTTGATATATGATTTAGGCTGCTTAATTTTTTAGATATTATAGTTTTTTCGTTACAAATTAACGTTTCGTTACAAATTAACGTATTGTTTTTTTTCCCACATACACTATCTAAAGTTTGATATTATTACACCAATATATAGACACATCACTTATTGTCACATATTTTGATTATATATCACACCAATGATTAGAAGATTATATTAGTTCTTCCCAAGATACAAAATCACTTATTTTTTGCGGACACTGTCATTTTTTTGCATAGACCCCTTTTTCCCCTCACACCCCCATTTTTGACTGTGAATTATACACGTTTATCACACTTTTCACTTTTATACATATATTTATAACTCTTTTTAATACTGGATAATATTGGATACCTTTGGCTTTCTTTTAGCGCACTTACTATTACCATAATTCTTACTACATTTTTGAAAAGATAGAAGGATCTTTTCTTATTTGTAAGTTGTGTGGTATCCTGTTTATAAACCAGCGCTCTGCTTAAACACTTTTCTAAACTTGTGCTGAGTATGGCAGGACCGTAACTCCATAAAATGCCTGCAACAATAAACTAACACCTAATGCATGCGCAATGTCTATCTACCTGTCAACCGCAACCCCCCACCTCAATAACCAATAAACTCTATTAACCCCTAAACCGCCATAGCCCACACCGCAATAAACCTATTCTAGTATTAACCCCTAAACCGCCATAGCCCACATAGCCTATTAAATGTATTAACCCCTAATCTGCTGCCGCCAACGTCGCCGCCACTATAATAAAGTTATTAACCCCTAAACCTAAGTCTAACCCTAACCCTAACACCCCCCTAACTTAAATATTATTTAAATAAATCTAAATAAAATTAATATTATTAACTAAATTATTCCTATTTAAAACTAAATACTTACCTATAAAATAAACCCTAAGATAGCTACAATATAATTAATAATTACATTGTAGCTATTTTAGGATTTATTTTTATTTTACAGGCAACTTTGTATTTATTTAACTAGGTACAATAGCTATTAAATAGTTAATAACTATTTAATAGCTACCTAGTTAAAATAACTACAAATTTACCTGTAAAATAAAACCTAACCTAAGTTACAATTACACCTAACACTACACTATCATTAATTAATTAAATTAATTAACTACAATTACCTAAAATTAAATACAATTAAATCAAATAAACTATAGTACAAAAAAACACTAAATTACAGAAAAAAATTACAATAAGTTTAAACTAATTACATCTAATCTAAGCCCCCTAACAAAATAAAAAAGCCCCCCAAAATAATAAAATTCCCTACCCTATACTAAATTACAAATAGCCCTTAAAAGGGCTTTTTGCGGGGCATTGCCCCAAAGTAATCAGCTCTTTTACCTGTAAAAAAAGAAATACAACCCCCCCAACATTAAAACCCACCACCCACACCCAACCTTACTCTAAAACCCACCCATTCCCCCCTAAAAAAACCTAACACTACCTCATTGAAGATCACCCTACCTTGAGCCGTCTTCACCCAGCCGGGCAGAAGTCTTCATCCGATCCGGGCACAAGTGGTCCTCTAGCCGGGCAGAAGTCTTCATCCAATCCGGGCAGAAGAGGTCCTCCAGCCGGGCAGAAGTCTTCATCCAAGCGGCATCTTCTATCTTCTTCCATCAGACGAGGAGCGGCTCCATCTTGAAGACATCCGACGCGGAGCATCCTTCCTGGCCGACGGACTAACGACAAATGAAGGTTTTAATGTTGGGGGGGTTGTATTTCTTTATTTACAGGTAAAAGAGCTGATTACTTTGGGGCAATGCCCCTCAAAAAGCCCTTTTAAGGGCTATTTGTAATTTAGTATAGAGGAGGGAATTTTATTATTTTGGGGTGCTTTTTTATTTTATTAGGGGGCTTAGATTAGGTGTAATTAGTTTAAACTTCTTGTAAATTTGTTTTTCCTGTAATTTAGTGTTTGTTTTTCTACTATAGTTTATTTTATTTTATTGTATTTAATTTTAGGTAATTGTAGTTTAATTAATTTAATTCATTTAATGATAGTGTAGTGTTAGGTGTAATTGTAACTTAGGTTAGGTTTTATTTTACAGGTAAATTTGTAGTTATTTTAACTAGGTAGCTATTAAATAGTTATTAACCATTTAATAGCTATTGTACCTAGTTAAAATAAATACAAAGTTGCCTGTAAAATAAAAATAAATCCTAAAATAGCTACAATGTAATTATTAAAGGGACAGTCAACCATAGAATTGTTATTGTTTTAAAAGATAGATAATCCCTTTATTACTCATTCCCCAGTTTTGCATAATCAACACAGTTATATTAATGTACTTTTTACCTTTGTGATTACCTTGTATCTAGGAACCTTCTTCCAGCCCCCTGATCCCATGACTGTGACTGTTTATTATCTATTGTCTTAAATTTAGCATTGTATTGTGCTAGATCTTAAATAACTTTCTGTGCCTGAACACAGTGTTATCTATATGGCCCACGTGTACTTTCTGTCTCTTTGTGTTGAAAAGAGATTTAAAAAGCCTGTGATAAGAGGCAGCCCTCAAAGGCTGAGAAATTAGCATATGAGCCTACTTATGTTTAGTTTAAAATAAGAATACCAAGAGAAAAAAGCAAATTTGATGATAAAAGTAAATTGGAAAGTTGATTAAAATTAAAAGTCCTATCTGAATAATGAAAGTTTAATTTATACTTGACTGTCCCTTTAATTATATTGTAGCTATCTTAGGGTTTATTTTATAGGTAAGTATTTAGTTTTAAATAGGAATAATTTAGTTAATAATATTAATTTTATTTAGATTTATTTAAATAATATTTAAGTTAGGGGGTTTAGGGTTAGGGTTAGACTTAGGTTTAGAGGTTAATAACTTTATTATAGTGACGGCGACGTTGGCGGCAGTAGATTAGGGGTTAATACATTTAATAGGCTATGTGGGCTATAACGGTTTAGTGGTTAATACTAGAATAGGTTAATTGTGTTGTGGGCTATGGTGGTTTAGGGGTTAATAATTTAGTTATTACTTGTGGTGTGGGCTATGGCGGTTTAGAGGTTAATAGTTAGGCTTATTGCGTTGTGGGGGGTTGTTGGTCTAGGGGTTAATACATTTATTATTAGTAATGAGAGGGGGGAATTGTGGATATAGGGGTTTTACGTGTCTGGCTTATTTTTGGGAGGCAGGTTAGACTGTTACGGGAGATTTGATATTCCCTTTACTTTTCTTAGGCGCCGGCAGTTTCTAAAGTGCCGTAAGTCACTAGCGACTCCAGAAATTTGTATTTACGCTTATTTCTGGACATCTCTAGTTTATCAGACTTACGGCACTTTATGAACTGCCGGCGGGGTATATGTAATACCCCGATGTGCGAGGTGAAATTACGGGCGGCGCAGGTTCCCGCAATTGTGCCGAAACCTGCGCCATATATTTGATCGCGCCCTGGGTTTTTTTTGCAAAATTTAATCTGCAATTGTGAACATTTTCGGGGGTTTAGCCCCTTCCTCAGACATACAACAAGATGTTGCTAAACCCCCTAAAATACAGTATATACAGTACAGAAAGGACTTTTTAGTCCTTTCTGTACTATATATATATATATATATATATATATATATATATATATATATATCATATGTATATATATATACAGGTATATGTATATATATAAATATATATATATATATGTATATATATATATATACAGTATATATATATATATATAACGAATAATAAAAGTGTATATTTAAATAAATAACTACGTGTTCATATTAAATGTGTATATATATATATATATATATATACACACAAACACACACACACACATATATATATATATATATATATACATATATATAAATAATAAAAATTATAAAGTGCAAATTTATATAAATAAGTACATGTGTTTTTTTATATAAAAACCATATATTCTACTATATTTTCATTGATACCTTCTGAATTAGGAATATGTGAATTCAGAACATCTCTTTTTGTCTAGGTCTGAAATATCTATTATTATAAGATGACCTTGGAATATACTTGGTTTTCTATTGACTTCTTTATGTGTGTCAAGGCTATGCCTAAAAAGGCTATGTTTGAAAAATTCTAGTTAATACTGACCTCCCCACTTTGTTCACACTTTCCTAGTACATACGTATTTCTAATAAATAATTGTAACCAGCATATTGTATTCTGTAATGTAAATTATATATTAAATGCCCCATGTCAAGTGAGTTTGTATTTACAGACATATATACACATATAAACACATAAATACATATGTATAGATGTATAGACAATTAAGTAGATGAAAACATAAAAACATATTTATGCAATATTTATATGTAATAAAAGTTTTAACTATGTATTTACTGCAAATATTTCACATTCCTATGTTCTGCACATAGCAGAATATGTTCTAGTATTTATAAATAGATATTTATTGATATATATTGTACCAGATTACGGGTTAGCGCACTTGGCTCTATACAAGGAAATTATACGGCCAAAACATGTGTGTTGCATTCTCACTCAGGCACTAAAAGCCAGAGTAATACCTGGTATTAATATTCAACAGAAATTAAAAATTCAATTTCTGTGCTTCCCCCCCCCCCCCCCCCCAAAAAAAATAAAAAAATCTGAAGCTGTTCTTGGTATTCATAATGAGATGGCATTTTTTCCACAGGTTTACATCATGAACCATTGGGGGTTGTAGTATGTATGAGATCACTGAATTTCTATTTAAGGGACAGTGTACTATAATAATTTTCTCCAATTTAATATGCCCAGTATGATCTATATACATGCTGGAATGTATTAAATTGTTTACAAATAGATCTTTATCTTTATTTTTTATTTAAAATAGTTGTTTTT